>NC_083769.1:14625365-14752937 GCF_963514075.1 Conger conger
CACACTCACTCACACTCATTCACTCATTCACACACACTCACTCACTCACACACTCACTCACACACACACACACACTCACACACACACTCTCACTCTCACTCACTCTCTCACTCTCACTCACTCACACACACTCACTCACACACTCACTCACGCACGCACGCACACACACTCAATCACTCACACTCACTCACACACTCACTCACACTCACTCACTCATACTCTCACTCACACACACACTCACTCACTCACTCACTCACACATTCACACTCACTCACACACACACTAGCACACGTACGCATCTCTCTCTCTCTCTCTCTCTCTCTCTCACACACACACACACACACACACTAGCAGTACAGTGCAGCAGTATTGGTCTAACACTGCACCCTTATGCAGAGGTGAGAGTGAACTGCAGCCTGGCTAAAAATACTGTGACCACAGGAGCAGCAGGCCAGTGGAATACATCCAGGGTCAGGAATGCACAGGCAGGACCGGGAAACAAACACACAAGTGATAATTTACCAAATATACAGAGTGCAGCTCTTTAATCTTCAGACGCACACAGTACAGGTTTAGTTAAAACAGTCCGAGAAATCACCATTCACTCCTTTCTGCGACGTATGAGCCTATAAGCTTATGAGCAATAGTACATTGCTGTATTATTTTCACCAGTTTTTGATTGGTCCATAGATATCACATGCAGATCAGCAAATGAGCAAGGAACTGCGCTGTGCTAAAGTTGTCCGTGGCTGCAACTGTTGTAATTGTAAACTTCCAAGTATTTTTAAGAATTTTTTTTTTATTCTAATTAATTTACAATTACACTCTGTGCAGTTATCTGGGTAACCCAATAATCCTGCTTTGTGCAGTTATTTGGGTAACCCAATAATCCTGCTTTGTGCAGTTATCTGGGTAACCCAATAATCCTGCTTTGTGCACTTATCCGGCTAACTCGGTAAACCTGCTTTGTGCAGTTATCTGGCTAACTCTGTAATCCTGCTTTGTGCAGTTATCTGGCTAACTCTGTAATCCTGCTTTGTGCAGCTATCTGGCTAACACCGTAATCCTGTTTTGTGCAGTTATCTGGGTAACCCAATAATCCTGCTTTGTGCATTCATCTGGCTAACTCCGTAATCCTGCTTTGTGCAGTTATCTGGCTAACTCCGTAATCCTGCTTTGTGCAGTTATCTGGCTAACTCTGTAATCCTGCTTTGTGCAGCTATCTGGCTAACACCGTAATCCTGTTTTGTGCAGTTATCTGGGTAACCCAATAATCCTGCTTTGTGCATTCATCTGGCTAACTCCGTAATCCTGTTTTGTGCAGTTATCTGGGTAACCCAATAATCCTGCTTTGTGCATTCATCTGGCTAACTCCGTAATCCTGTTTTGTGCAGTTATCTGGGTAACCCAATAATCCTGCTTTGTGCATTCATCTGGCTAACTCCGTAATCCTGCTTTGTGCAGTTATCTGGGTAACCCAATAATCCTGCTTTGTGCATTCATCTGGCTAACTCCGTAATCCTGCTTTGTGCAGTTATCTGGGTAACCCAATATCAATTCACGTACATATACGGCTAACAGAATCCATTCAAATGATAAGACAAAGCAAATATAGAAACACAGATTCACAATATCAGTTAAAACTAAACTAAACACTGGCTATGCCTGAATGTTTGTTGTCTGAATGTTTGAGCCCATGCGCATTGCTGGATCCAAAAGACATGCTGTCCTTGTAGGAGCCGTGATGGTGCTGTGAATGATGTCCAGGAGAGGTGCGCAAAGCTGGGGTGCTCTCGTTGTAACTAAGAGGTAAACTAGGTGTGTCCGCAGGCCTGGTGATGCGCTGTGCAGAATCCAGCCTCTGTTCGAGTCTCAGAGCAGATGAGCTGAAGAGAATGGCCAAAGAGAGTGTCCAAAAAGAGAAGTGCGTCTGAAGAAAGAAGAAATCCCAAGAGCGCGCCTTGCTCTTATATGGGGAAAGTTTATTGCTCCCGCCATTTCGGGATTGGCTGAACCAAACTAGACGTCATGTAGGGTGGACGTCGCGGAATTGTCCTGTGGGATTATGGGAAATGTGGTCCCTACACAGTTATCCGGCTAACTCAGTAATCCTGCTTTGTGCAGTTATCTGGATAACAGAGTAATCCTGCTTTATGGAACAGGTTAATCAAACATTGTGCAGTTTGATTGACAGCAGGCTGTACAGAGATACAGGGAGCCAATCAGGGAGGGAGGCAGGCCCCTTACACAGGGTGCTGAGTGTGAGACTAGTTTTCTCTGAATGAATACACACAGGAGGAAAACCATCTGGAGTTAAACACAGGCGTGTCTGTCACAGCTGCCATTCGCAGGAGTTATTATGGTATTTCATTACAGGGGTAGCGTGTGCATATAAAACATCTATTTACATATGTATCATCACAAGCGTGTTTAGCGGGTGTGAAAATGTATTCATCCAGGAATCAACATTCTTTTTTTCCCAAACTGCTGTTGAGAGCACCTTAAGAAACAAATATAAAACTTTAAATCTTCACCATACTCCAGGAATTGGTTATTCAAAATGGGGATGAAAAGCAGAGAAAAAACTATACAGTACTGTGCAGAAGTCTTAGGCACCTGTATAACATTCTGTACAGATAAGATTCTTTCAAAAATAATTAAATGAAAGGTCCTAAATAAATGTACTATACACTTTACATTACATTTGAGTAATTTGGCAGAATAATTAAAAACTGAATCAAATCTATATTTTGTGACCACCCTTCGGCATTAAAACTGTATCACTAGCCAACGCTGTCCTGCACTTCTAGAAGACAATCAGCAGGGAGGTTGTTCCAAGCATGTCGGAAAACTTGCCACAGTTCTTTTGCAGGCTTCAGTTGGTTCCTTGCTACTGATCTCAGACTGCCTTGATCAAGTTTTTATGTAAAAAGTAGTCAATTGCTTACAGTAATATGTTACTTTTTTAAATGTAATACAAAAATGTCTCTGTAAAATTAAATCTTTTGGAAAATGAATATTTGGAAATCTCAAATGTGTTCTTTTATACTAACACACACAACAAATGTACTCCATGTACCAGTGGGCGTGTATGTCGATAAAATGTCCCGTTTTCCCCCAATAATTATTCTTTTTGGTGGTGTGCATCCTCTTTTCACTTCAGATCCCCCCCCAAAGATCAGTTTTATATGTAAACGTCATAACCCTGACCTAACTTCCATTTCAGCTCGTCTTTAAAATATAAAATGTATAGTAACTGTCTCAATCAAACTCTGACTGTAGTCTTCAGGAACAAGGCTGCTCAATCAAACTCTGACTGTAGTCTTTTAGGAGTAAGGCTGCTCAATCAAACTATGACTGTAGTTTTCAATAGCAATGTTCCTTAATCAATTAAGTTCCTGTCAAGACACCCCAGGAGTTATATTGTTATGTTGTAGTCTGTATGTATTCATAATGAGTATGTTGGTTTTTGGTTAGCATGGAAAACTAGCATTAGTGCTTCCGTGATGCTGCATGGTATCACTCACAGGTCTGGCACTGGTGCTAGCCAGGTTGAGTTATTATTACTCAGATTAATCAGGTTGAATGCTCTTAAGTTTCTCTGGAATGCAGAATGTGTTAAATTCATGTAATGTAATATACTACCCTCAGTATGTGTGCGGGTGAGTTTGTGTGCTTGCATGAGTGCATGTGTGTGTGGCTGAGTATGTGTGCTTCAGTGAGTGAGTGTGTGTGTGTGTGTCTCCGTAGTAACAGAGGCCTTATTGTGTGCCTCTTGTTTCCGGTGCTGGCCCCACAGTGACATATGGAGGGGGGGTCACTCTGGCAACTGGCCTAGCCGCCTGCCAGAACCCCCCCCCATGTTTCACGAAACTGCAGCCTAACACGGCCTAGCCTAACACACTCGGCTAATAGACAATAAGCCAACTGCGTAGAAAGTGAAATGGTAATGTGGATGACAAGATGAGAACAATAGTACTGGTCTCACTCTAAAATACCTGCCATGGGTAAAATAACACCTAGTGCTGGTCTCACTCTAAAAGACCTGCCATGGGTAAAATAACACCTAGTGCTGGTCTCACTCTAAAAGGCCTGCCATGGGTAAAATAACACCTAGTGCTGATCTCACTCTAAAAGACCTGCCATGGGTAAAATAACACCTAGTACTGGTCTCACTCTAAAAGGCCTGCCATGGGTAAAATAACACCTAGTGCTGGTCTCACTCTAAAAGACCTGCCATGGGTAAAATAACACCTAGTGCTGGTCTCACTCTAAAAGGCCTGCCATGGGTAAAATAACACCTAGTGCTGATCTCACTCTAAAAGACCTGCCATGGGTAAAATAACTTGTAGTACTGGTCTCACTCTAAAGGACCTGCCATGGGTAAAATAACATGTAGTACTGGTCTCACTCTAAAGGCCTGCCATGGGTAAAATAACACCTAGTGCTGGTCTCACTCTAAAAGACCTGCCATGGGTAAAATAACATGTAGTGCTGGTCTCACTCTAAAAGGCCTGCCATGGGTAAAATAACACCTAGTGCTGGTCTCACTCTAAAAGACCTGCCATGGGTAAAATAACTTGTAGTACTGGTCTCACTCTAAAGGACCTGCCATGGGTATAATAACTTGTAGTACTGGTCTCACTCTAAAGGACCTGCCATGGGTAAAATAACATGTAGTACTGGTCTCACTCTAAAGGCCTGCCATGGGTAAAATAACCCCTAGTGCTGGTCTCACTCTAAAAGACCTGCCATGGGTAAAATAACATGTAGTGCTGGTCTCACTCTAAAAGGCCTGCCATGGGTAAAATAACACCTAGTGCTGGTCTCACTCTAAAAGACCTGCCATGGGTAAAATAACTTGTAGTACTGGTCTCACTCTAAAGGACCTGCCATGGGTATAATAACATGTAGTACTGGTCTCACTCTAAAGGACCTGCCATGGGTAAAATAGCATGTAGTGCTGGTCTCACTCTAGAAGACCTGCCATGGGTAAAATAACATGTAGTGCTGGTCTCACTCTAGAAGACCTGCCATGGGTACAATAACATGTAGCGCTGGTCTCACTCTAGAAGACCTGCCATGGGTACAATAACATGTAGCGCTGGTCTCACTCTAAAGGACCTGACATGGGTAAAATAACATGTAGTGCTGGTCTCACTCTAGAAGACCTGCCATGGGTAAAATAACATGTATTGCTGGTCTCACTCTAGAAGACCTGCCATGGGTAAAATAACATGTATTGCTGGTCTCACTCTAGAAGACCTGCCATGGGTAAAATAACATGTATTGCTGGTCTCACTCTAGAAGACCTGCCATGGGTAAAATAACATGTATTGCTGGTCTCACTCTAGAAGACCTGCCATGGGTAAAATAACATGTATTGCTGGTCTCACTCTAAGAGACCTGCCATGGGTAAATTAATTATTTCATCTTAACAATCAGAGCTGTGTTAATGATTTATTAATTGATCGTGAATTGTGAATCAGAGCTGTGTTAATAACACAGCTCTGATTCACAATTCACGATCACCATCCAGGCTGATGGATAAATTTGCAACAATTCATGTCACACATGCATGCAAACGCACACACACACATACAATTGTGGTCTGCATAATGGGCATTTTTCACTCAACATTATCAGTAAACACAGCATCACAAGCTACAGACAAACTCCAAACTCAGGGGTACGGTGGGGTGACTGCGCCGGAAACAGAGACTGTATCCCTCCACCGCTCTGGAATCCAACTCCCCCTCGGCCAGCAGTGTGCTGCATAGCAACGCAACCCAATGGCGGACAACTCCCGGAACAACAGCGGGAATTCCGGCTGGGAGAGAGCTGGGATTTGAAAGGAACGGGATGCCAGTGGTTGTAAACTGGACTCTGTTCCGATATAAACACGCGCTCACATGTAGGGGTGGGCGATATATCGTTATAAAGATCCAAACAAAGTCATGATGTGGTAGTCTTTGGGAGTCAGCCTGTCTGTGGGAGTTGTATGTGTGTGAGCGTGTGCACCTGCAGGCCAGTAACTATTCCACACTCTGCTCCCCGAGCACAACTGCAGAAAAGAGTTAGTGCCAAATGGAGGGGAGACGCATTTGCCGCTGATGGTGGCCGGTAGCCCTGGGAAGTTGCTGGGATACCAAACGTGAGGGAAACCCAAGGAACCCTGGCACACTGAAACCCGTCAGACTCACAAACCTGACAGCACCAAGTCCTGCCGCTGCTTTGCAGCCATAATCCGCTGAGCCTGCAGTCTTCACCAAACTACAAATCCCAAAATGCCCAGTTGCTTCCTGGGAGGCTTGCAGTCTTCACCAAAGTACAAATCCCCAAATTCCCAGTTTCTTCCAGAGGCTTGCAGTCTTCATCAAACTACAAATCCCAAAATGCCCAGTTGCTTCCTGAGAGGCTTGCAGTCTTCATCAAACTACAAATCCCAAAATGCCCAGTTGCTTCCTGGGAAGCCAGCTGTCTTCAACAAACTACACATCCCAGAATTCCCAACAATTTCCTGGGACACAAACTCTGGAATGGTGTTGCGATATTACACTTTATGGCACAAAGAACATTATTCGTCAAGTAAGATATGCGTTCTAGTTATTATTATCATTAATCCATGCTTTAAGAGTGTGTAAAGAATACAGAAAAAACCATAACAAATGCCTGACAGGTGCTGAGGAAGTCACATGGTGTTGGAGAAACATCTTCCAATCAGACGGTGGATGGGATTTGACCCTGGATCACGTTCAATCTGAAAACGTTTTGATATGTTTTGATAAGGTTTCTGTGTTGAGCGATATGTTTTGATAAGGTTTCTGTGTTGAGCGATATGTTTTCTCCCAACAGTGTGCAATATTTTTCAACAGGCTTTGAGGTATGAACCAATAATGACATAGCCTGTGGTTTAAAGATCGGAGAACGGCTTCTCAAACGCCATATGAACAAATCGGACTGTGCCCACGGTTTGCAGCAGGATGTTCAACACGCCACTGTTTCTGTTTAAATTAACGTTTTGCTACATTTTGTAAGGGCTGAACGTGGCCCTGGGCTGCATTCAGTCAGTAACTCTGCTATGTTCACTGGATCCAGGCTGTTACTAAATCATACTTTTCAGCATTTTCCTCTGAAACAGAACTTCATTGGCTGCGCATGGTCAAAACATTGGCCAACACAGGTGCACATGTGATGTGCTAAAATAAATGCATCTGCCCAGGTACCCATCCTGCATGCTAGAGACCATGAGCCCACAGTAGGGCCTACTCCCATATGGACAGGGGGTCTACTGCAGGGGTGTTTTTAAAGTCAAAGCTCAGCTCCAGATCTAGAGCACCAAGTGGGCAGTGAATCAAGTGAAATCACCATTAACATTTGGGGAACTGACACAGTCGCAGTAAAAAGCTGGAAGTGTATCAGGAACAGAAAAAATAAGGTACTGTAGCAGGGGAAAAGACCCTGACGTATTTTGGCCCGAGTCAGACGCTGCAGGTAAAAACAGCCGTTTCTCATTATCAGACATTTTTTTAAAAAACCCTCTGTCTCTTAAATCACCAGAACAGCACATCCTCTTTGGACATAAGCACAGCCTGTGAGATTAGGATGTTTCAGTTATTGCCTTTAAAAGGAGAGGAAAGCTTGGATCGAAGGCCTTGTGTGATGTCATGGCTGGGTCACGTCCGGGTGCGAAGCATTACATGTCATTTGGCAGACGCTTTTATCCAGTATATATATACATATACTTGTCACCGGTTACAAAAAATCGATAACCGATAACCGATATGGTTATCGGTTATCGGTATCCATGTTTTATAACCGGTCACAAATCAGTTTTGGTTAACCGTTTAACCGTTCACACTCCTAATGTGTATTTGTGTGTCTGTGTGGTAATACATGTGTCTGTGTATGCATGTGTGTACATGGAAGTGTGTGTGTGTATGTGTGTCTGCCAGGGTGCATGTCTGTGTGTGTGTGTGTGTGTGTGTGTGGTCATGTGTGCGCTTGCATGGGTGTGTTTCTGTGATCAGAGGGCCAGGTGGAGAGGGTGTGTTTCTGTGATCAGAGGGCCAGGTGGAGAGGGTGTGTTTCTGTGATCAGAGGGCCAGGTGGAGAGGGTGTGTTTCTGTGATCAGAGGGCCAGGTGGAGAGGGTGTGTTTCTGTGATCAGAGGGCCAGGTGGAGAGGGTGTGTTTCTGTGATCAGAGGGCCAGGTGGAGAGGGTGTGTTTCTGTGATCAGAGGGCCAGGTGGAGAGGGTGTGTTTCTGTGATCAGAGGGCCAGGTGGAGAGGGTGTGTTTCTGTGATCAGAGGGCCAGGTGGAGAGGGTGTGTTTCTGTGATTAGAGGGCCAGGTGGAGAGGGTGTGTTTCTCTAAGATGGTGTGAGACTTGGCACAGCAGCCCTGACTGTGACTCCCAACCTAGCCCAGACGTGCCAAATGCTGGCAAGGACAGGGCCCACTGGAAAAGGAAAGAGGGAACATAGAGGTAACTGAAGAGGTAGAGAGATACGGAACATAGCGTCTCCACTTTTTAAAAGAAGGTGACTAAGGGCCTTTTTTTTTGGATGCCAGTTTGCATCACGGTATGAAACGCTCTCACTGGAAAGACACTTCTGTCCAATACCTGCTCAGCCACTAATACAATCAGCAGCTGAAGGCCTTTTCCTGGAAACTCCAACTTCTAACCCAACAGAGCAAACTTTGATTCATAAGACAAATCTTCCTCATTCCTCACTTTGAGATGAAGCTGCAAGTGGAATTTCAGAACGCCAACAAGGCAAGGACCCTGTTCCAGGTATGAAATGTATCAACAACACTGCACAGTCACTAAAGAGAAAAAGTTCAAAGTTAAAAAAGAATACAAAATGATTTCCCATGGTGTCTGTGTAAGTAACATCCAAACTTAAAATAAACTTGAAGGAACCTTCAAGTTCAAATACACAGAATTTGGTGGCAAGCAAACCACTTCGTCCCATAGGCCTCTGGAAGTTTCTACGTTTATAGTACCACAATCTAGGTTTTACCCCCTTTTCACAAGTCCCAGATTTTGCAACACGTTATCACAGGAATGGAAGGCAAACAGCTGTGCTCCAGAAACTACTCCAGTGTCAAATTAGCACCACCCCAAGTTGAAGTTTGTGTCTCTGATTGATGGGTGGAATGTGTTTGAACGGCATCTCCAGACTCACGGAGTGCTAAGCAGCGTCTGTTACTGTTCCTGTTCTAAATGCCCGTCTGCGTGGGAACCTGCAGTCACGAAAGCATTGCTGGATACACAGTCTTGTGTGTGTCTGTGTGTGTGTGTGTTGTGTATGCGTGTGCGTGTATGTGTGTGTGTTAGTCAGGAAATGGGTTGGTTTAAACACTCATACCACCAGAGACATTATTTTCCACACTAAATGGGAGGGAGGGTTGGGAGTGCCAAATGTGGAATGGTCGCTACAAGAGCTGCTACAAAGCTCTCCCATTGAACATGCTGAACAGCGATGACCAAACAGTTAGAGAACTTGATAGAGTTTCATTCTTTTTTGAACATGAGGCGTCGCAAGGTTCCTCTTGCCAGCAAGTCTGACCCAGGGTTTCTGAGATTCCAGAGGAAACACAATGGTAAATTGGACAGAAGCTCTCCTGGCTTTGGGGTCTGGTCAGATTGGCCTGACCTCAATTACCTATGTGTTATAGTGTCAGAGGATATGATAACTGACCAGCTCATAAGTGTAAGAGCAACTGTTGGGTACAGAGACGCTGTGCATCAATTAACATTGGAGGCTCCTGACGGACAACTCAAACAACAACACTGGACCACTTGACATTTACAGGGGAAACTAGCCTGTGTTCCCTGTGCTGATCACTCAGTGTCTCATGCTGTTTTTAATAATACTGCAGTTGATGAGGATATTGTCATTTACACAGTTAAGCTTTTCACAGCAAGATTACAGGTCCTACCATCCTTGGGGCGGCCTGTAGCATAGCGCTTAAGGTAAGCGATTGGGACACGCAAGGTCGGTGGTTCTAATCCCGGTGTAACCACAATAAGATCCGCACAGCCATTGGGCCCTTGAGCAAGGCCCTTAACCCTGCATTGCTCCAGGGGAGGATTGTCTCCTGCTTATCAACTGTACGTCGCTCTGGTTAAGAGCGTCTGCCAAATGCCAATAATGTAATGTAATGTAATCATACATACATAATCTCTCAATCTGGTTCCCAAACTCTCAGCCACCTCACTGTTTGCACCACAGTCAAGAACACATCACAGAATCTCTATCTCACATTTTAAACAGCTGCCATGCATACAAGGGAATATACATAGCAAGGCATGATATAATTGTGGAACTGTTATTAAACGATCTCTTACCATCATACCCATCTACAGTGAGAATGTACAAGCATTCCTGTGTCACTTCTACCATGTTCAACCTTTGCAATAATACTAATATATTTCACAGTGTCTGCTAATGCTCCAGATGTTGTTTGTGTTGATGAGGAAAGCAGAGCGGTGTCCATTTTGGAGGTTGGTTGAACGTTTGATTTCAGCCTAGAGGAGGCCTGAAGTATCAGCCCCTGGTGTCAGCCATAGAACAAGAACTACAAGTCTAAACTGTTAGTTTTCATATTTGGCAGCCATGGCAATGTCCACAGACTAGTGGTAAGGGCTGTGCAACTGGCAGGAATGCCAAAATTGCGAGCAAAGCAACTTGCAAAATATTGCTCCATGGCATGTCAGCAATGATAGATAGCCATCATATTTGGAGGTGGCGCTGCTACCTGTACCTCTAATAATGCTGCAAGTGTCTATGTCATTATTTTGTACTGTGTGTCTATATTGTTTATGCCCTTTATTGACACTTTGGTATGTGGACATGAATAAATGTATTAAAATGTGTGTGGGTGTGTGTGGATGTGTGTGGATGTTTACATGATAACATTCAATGGAACTTTACACATAAATCAACCTACTTTTCCCACTGATAATATGGTCAAAAAACATGGGAATGTTCTCCATAGCCATCTGTTGTCCAGCACAAATTTGCCTCAGTGAAGTGTTTTACATCACTAAAGTGTGGCAAGTAAAATATCCACACAACCACAAATAAAAAATATACAGGAGCAACAAGAAGGCAGTATATTGAGATGCCACAGCCAGCCATGTCCGTTCTCCCTGAATGAAGAAACATTTCCTTCCGAGTGGATTAAGGGAGGCATCCAGTGGAACAATGACCAACAATGCAACGTTTCCATTTTTAGAGCGCCCATGTTTTTCAAGCTCTCAACACCTTTCAAGTTTTGTCTTGTTCAGAATATGTTTCAAGGATGGAGACCAATATCTGGAATTACTGGAATTACAGTGATTGTAAAGGACATGCCAAAATGGATCAAGTTGATTTAGGCTGGAAACAGGATGTATACATCCCCTAACAATTAGAGGAAAACTACAGCGTCAGGCAGAAGGCTGCAAGGAGACATAACTCATCTGGATTTAGTTTCCCGGATCTAAGCTGAAGTGAACTGCTTGGTGGTGCTAGGATTGTCTGGTGTGCTTGTACTGGGGCTAGGATTGTTTGGTGTGTATGTATTGGTGCTACGATTGTCTGGTGTGTATGTATTGGGGCCAGGATTGTCTGGTGTGTATGTACTGGGGCCAGGATTGTTTGGTGTGTATGTATTGGGGCCAGGATTGTCTGGTGTGTATGTATTGGTGCTAGGATTGTCTGGTGTGTATGTATTGGGGCTATGCTTGTTTGGTGTGTATGTATTGGTGCTAGGATTGTTTGGTGTGTATGTATTGGGGCCAGGATTGTTTGATGTGTATGTATTGGGGCCAGGATTGTTTGATGTGTATGTATTGAGGCCAGGATTGTCTGGTGTGTATGTATTGGTGCTAGGATTGTTTGGTGAATATGTATTGGTGCTAGGATTGTTTGGTGTGTTTGTATTGGTGCTAGGATTGTCTGGTGTGTATATATTGGTGCTAGGATTGTTTGGTGTGTATGTATTGGGGCCAGGATTGTTTGGTGTGTATGGATTGGTGCTAGGATTGTTTGGTGAATATGTATTGGTGCTAGGATTGTTTTGTGTGTATGTATTGGTGCTACGATTGTCTGGTGTGTATGTATTGGGGCCAGGATTGTCTGGTGTATATGTACTGGGGCCAGGATTGTTTGGTGTGTATGTATTGGGGCCAGGATTGTCTGTTGTGTATGTATTGGTGCTAGGATTGTTTGGTGTGTATGTATCGGGGCTATGGTTGTTTGGTGGGCATCGGGTGGGACGAACGACTTCCAGCTGAGTTGAAGCCAAGGTGGGAGAGTTGGGTGGATGATCTAGAGAACCTTCAAAGGATTTATATCCCAAGATGTGCAAAGGATTTATATCCCAAGATGTTTCTCACCTGAAAATCTTGGAAAGATCCTGAGAACTGAACTGCATCACTTCTCAGATGCCAGCAGTCAAGGCTACGGTCATTGCTCATACATCAGACTTGTGAGTAAAGACAAAGTTACCAAGCAAGGGACTTCAGAGCTGCTGGTAGGAGACGCTGAGGTCAAGGTAGCACAAGTGCTACCTTGGCTGAAAGGCAGGACAGTTTTCTAGAGCGACTGTCACGATTCTCAAAATAGTCCATTACCTTAAACGTTGTTGCACGCATTCATCGACTAGCTAAGAGGACTAAAAAGGTAGAACCTCTAAACGTGGAAGAGTTGTGCAGCACAAGGCTTTCAAAGAAGAGCTGCACATCTTGAGCCAGAAATCTGGAAAGCGCCCCTCACCCTTTGACGTGAAACACCCAATCATCCTCCCAAGAGATGGTGATGTCACACGCCTTATTCTTGGTCACTGCCACGAGAAAACCCAGCACCAAGGCAGAGGGCAAACCCTGAATGAAGTAAGAGCCAATGGTTACTGGATTATTGGTGGCAGTAGGGCAGTAGCCAAATACATAAGGCAGTGTGTCACCTGCAGGAAAGCTTGTAGACCCACAGAAAAGCAACCGATGGCAGATCTACCAACCGATCGCATCGATCCCTCACAACTGTTCTCCTACTGTGGTATGGATTGTTTTGGTCCTTTTTACGTCAGGAAGGGTCGCAAGGAACAAAAACGGTATGGTCTCCTTTTCATCTGCCTTTGCTCCAGAGCAATTCACATAGAGATAATGGAGGACTTGACAACTGATGCATTCATCAATGCCTTACGGTGTTTCATAGCTATCCAAAGAGCAGTGAGACAAATTAGGTCAGGCCAGGGATCCAATTTTGTTCAAGCCAGAAATGAACTGGAAAGGGCCCTGAAGGAACTGGACAAAGAGAGAGTGGCAGCATTTCTGGCGGAAAAACTGTGTGACTTCTGAATGAATGTACCAGATGCAAGTCATGTAGGAGGAGTTTGGGAGAGGCAGATAAGGACAATGTACTAGGTTCAGTCCTTGCACAGAGTGCTGGAAGATTGGATGATGCTTCTCTGAGGACATTCTTTTATGAAGCCATGTCAATTGTAAATAGCTGCCCACTCATTTTGGATAGTATCAATAATCCCACAAGCCTGGAGCCACTAACACCCAACCATCTGCTCACAATGAAATCCTCAGTCCCGTTTCCCCCACCGGGTAAATTTGTTAAGGAGGACTTATATGCCAGAAAAAGGTGGAGGCGGGTGCAATATTTATTGGAACAGTTTTGGTGCAGATGGAGGAAAGAATATCTTGCCAGCATTACTCTTAGGCAGAGATGGCATGCCCCAAGACAAAATGTGCAAGTCAGTGATATTGTCATCATCAAAGAAGATGTTCCTCGCAATGAACGGAAACTTGCCAGGGTTCTTGACGTGTATAAGGATGATGACAGACTTGTGCGAAAAGCTACCATACAAATAGGTGAGCGAAAGTTAGTGAAAGGAGGTGAAAAAGAACGCCACAGCAAACTATCTTGAATGTCCCATCCAGAAATTAGTAATTCTAGTAGAAAGCAGCAAAAAGCCCTGTCCCTCAAGTTAAGTGCTATCGCTCAAGGACATTCTGCTGCGAAGGCCACTGCCTCAGCCCCTCCCAAAACAACTCTCAGTCTGCCCACAAAGGCCAAATGTAAACGGGACGGCATATGCACCAATGGGGTCTGGCCTGGACCCATAGGTAAACCATATTCACCACTCTATTTGTTTCCCTACTATGATAAATTGACAGGATCATGTGTCAAAAGGGGGAATGGTACTAATGTTTTTCAACTTATGCATATGTTTTGTGAAAAATGTGTTATTTGTGCTGTAAATAATGCAGGGCTGGGCCAGAAGGACCCAAATGCAGGCCCTGCCCATAGGCCTCACAGGTATCCAGGAGAGGGTCCACTCCGTGACAGGTTTTGCAGCCCATGAGAACTGGATGTTACCCCCCTGTGTTGATGCTGGACAAGGACCTGGCAGACACTCGAATGGTAAGTTACTGTGTTCAGCTAACCAATGTTCTGAGATCTGTGCATCAACAGCTTCAAGCAGCTCTCCCAGCGCCAGCCAGTGGCCCCCTGCACGATCTGCAGCGAGGAGACTGGGAGGTGATGAAAGACTTTCGGAGGAAGAAGTGGCACCAATCTAGGTGGAGAGGCCCTTACCAGGTTCTACTCACCACGCCGACAGCCATGCGAGTGGAAGGCCGGGTCTACGCCAGCCACTGCAAAAGGGCTCCACCAGTGCCAATGGAGGGATAAGGGTGAAAGACCCACCTCAACCAACTTGCAGGACCAGCTAGTTCTTACAGAGTTTAAAAACTTGAGAGAACCAACGAGGAGCACGTGATAATAATCTCAGCTCCCAACATGCCATGCCCAGACAGGAAAGCCGATGGGTTCAATCCCTTCAGAAGAGCAGGCTGCAGTGCCGAGGTAGGCCTAGCCGTATTAGATCTCATCTCCCTCATCATTGTCATGCCAATCATCTAGGTCCATGAGAAATTCACCTGGTAGGTGAATCAATACATTGTTAGTTACATAATCACCTAATTGATTCATACATGATTACAATGTTTATTGAATCTTCTTTTTATAACTTATGTAACTTTGTTTCAATAACTTATGTAACAATGTTTTTCTTACATGGATCATCAGTTGGTTCATGGGGTGTTGTGTGCGTGCATCTGCCGGTATCCAGAAGCGATGCTTAGCTGTTTGGAGAAAAGAAAGCTGGGAAAATGTATTTTCCTGGGGAAAAAATTGGTTTTTGGATTTCCTCTGTGATACTGCAGCTCTGCACTGCACATATCCACAGCTGACCATTGTTGTCATCCACATTATGTTATTTTGAATCAATTATTACCTGATTGAGTAGATGTGATCAGAAAATTGTTTTTGTTATCATGAAATGATTGAAGGAGGGAAATGTAAGGGTAATTTTCTTAATTGATTCTTAATTGATAATGTGTGTTAACATGAAAATCATGTGGTCAAAAATAACCTTTTATTTTTCATCTTCATTACTTGTAGGGGTCCTCACATGGGGCTCCAAATTATGTAGGGTCCTCGCATGGGCCACCAAATAACGTAGGGGTTTTACCCTCTACGAAATCGGCCAATTAACGTTGTGTAGCAGGATAACTGTGAAAAGTAATCAGTCTCATAAAATTACTGTTATCAGAAATATCTAACTGCAAATTTAGTATTTTAATTAATAATTAAAATAACTAATATTAATGATTAAACATACTGATAACCTGAAGGTTGGAAGTTCTTTGAAAGACTGCTTTAACTTGGCTCTCATGTCTATGTGATTCCAAAACGGACACCGGGGTTTAGTAAAATATATTTATTAAACAAACGTAGAACACAGAACAGATTAACTAATTACCCGTAGGGTATGTTAGGGTGTGTGTGCGTGTGTGTGGGCGTGCGTGTCCTTTGAACAAAGGAAAGGTGGGAGTAGCTAGCTTGGTTAAGCTAGAGGTCTGGGTGTGTATAGGCCACGAAGTGTCCGTAGGCCTGGTAGTGCGCTGTGCACATTCAGCCTCTGTCCGAGTCATGGAGCAGATGGGCTGAAGCAAATGGCCAAAAAGGGTGCGTCGAAGAAGGGGCGAAGCAGAGAAGATAAGAGAAGAAAAAAAGAGAGATCCCGAGAACGTGTCTTGCTCTTATACGGGAAAGTTTATTGCTCTGGCTGGAATCAGAGTGTCAGAAGCGACCATGGGGGCTCTTAACTGGGAACTTACTCATATGCCTTTGTTTTAAGCTATTAGACTTTAACGGGGCAACCTGGAAAATGCCAGCAGGCTTGGTTGGAACAATGTGCTTAGCTGTTTCCAATCCCTCGTTCCTGGGCACAATCCTTAAAGTGTCCCAGACCATTTGGCCTTAATTTCTTAATTCAAGGGCTGAGTGTTGGCCCCTTGAAAACAAATTCGGAGTCCTTGGGGTCAAATGTGTGGACATACTTCGCCATGGCCTCTAGCTTCTCAAAGCGAAGACCACGTGAAGTTGCACTAGTCTGCCTGTTTGGGGAAGGAGAGACTGAAATCACATTTGAATGTGAACGCGTTTCATGTGGAGCTCGACGTCCTCGGTTAGGTTTAGGGGGCGGAGCTGCAAAACAGTCATTATTCTCACAATGGTTGGCAGAAGATGAATTATCGCTGTCAGTGTACTGTACAGAGCTGTCACCTATCCTCTCAGTTATAAATGGAAAGCTAGCGGGATTAGCGTTGCTTTTTGTGTACCCAATTAATAACGCAGAATTTCTTCTACCTTGTCCATGGGAGGGTTCCCTGACCTCCTCGCTAGAGGGGTAAGCATGGAAGGTGCAGTCCTGTACTTGCCTGACTGTTTCTCCTTTGCGGAGATGGACCACCGTTGGGATGGAGTCCCCCCTTTCCCTCTCTAGGGAAGAGGTGGACAAACCATTGCAAGGGTGGTCAACAGCACTGCAATCTGAGGAGACTGAGCAGTCTCCATCAGAGCAAGCTGTGGAACCGGGATCTGACAAACCCGAATCAATTTGTGACCACCCTTCCCCCACCTTGTGGTGTAAGGAGGAAGTAGGAGAAGCTGGAGTTGGGCGAGCCTGAGAAAGCAGGTTTACAGAAGAGAGTGGATGTGGTAGCTTGTGGCATCCACTCTTCAACTAAAATAATTCCTCTCTGTAGGAACAAAGATCTGATTCGGCTGAATGCAGATCACGGAAGTACTGAACTGCTTTCTTACCAACAGTTTGAAGCTCAAGTAAAACACTAGTGTGTTGTCCTTTGAGGTATGCCATCTCTGATTCCAGGTTTTTGTTGCTCTGAAGAGCAAGACTAATCTGTCTGGCAAAGTTTAAGACTAGACAACTGAGAATTTGGTCTTTTGACTGGGTGGGGGAGTGACCTTTATATAGCTATAGGCCACAAAGTTACCGCAAAGTAACTAGGTGTGTCCATAGGCCTGGTAGTGCACTGTGCACATTCAGCCTCTGTCCGAATCTCGGAGCAGATGGGCTGAAGCGAATGGCCAAAAAGGGTGCGTTGAAGAAGGGGCGAAGCAGAGAAGAGAAGAAAAAAAGAGAGATCCCAAGAACGTGTCTTGCTCTTATATGGGAAAGTTTATTGCTTCCGCCATTACGGGATTGGGTGAACCAAGCTAGACGTCATGCGGGGTGGACGTCGCGGAATTGTCCTGTGGGAATGTGGAAGTTGTAGTTCCTACATACTATTAAACCACTTTCTGTATTAAGTGCTTACTAGGAGTCTTTCTCTGTCTCTCTCCCAGCAGACAGACAGCGTTTGACCTTAATTTGACCTGATTGATAAGTGAGAACATTTCTTTCCTACAATCAGTGAGGTTCATCTGATTCAGGAAAGCTATGTAGCCAGGTGCTAAACCATGGGCTAAAAAGGAAAGGTACTCATCAATAGATATGGGTTCCATATCTCAAGCAAAATAAAGCTAAAAGCTAAATCAGTAACTTAACAATTTGACAAGGGCCTTGAGCTCCTAACAGTTGGCAATTAATTGTTTCCCAATATCACAATCCAACATACAAGTTGTGATGAAGGATAAAGAATTTAAAACGCTCTTTGAATATTCTCTAACGATAGTACAAGGTAGCTATAGCATCACACAGGGACTCGCGTTACATTAGCGGTACTGCAATGCAACAACAGCAAAATGACCGAACATATGGCGGATATTCAGACCGTAAAATAGGAACTGTGATGCGCATCACATTAATCCTAAATACCAGAATGTGACAAATTGAAATTACAATTAAATTAGAATTTAAAAGTAACATTCAATTACTTATTAAAATTACTTTGATAGAGTAATTATAATTAATAAAGTACGGCCAATAATACTATTATTGATAATACGTATTATACCGGAAGGTAAATGCAAATCAGACTACCGTGTAAGATTACGAATGTAATGCCACAATGTTACACGAGGGGGCAGTGTATTGAGAAAGCAGAGCTCCAAATTAGGAAGGGGAATTCGTTATGAAGTCACCAGACATGAAATTTGAGCCAAAGCTAGTCTTCCTCACATGGGGCATCAAAATATGTAGGGGCTGTGCGTTGTGTAGAGCTGGGGTGTTCCCGTCTTAGCCGTGCATTGTTGTTTGATCCGCTCAGTTGCTGGAAGGGTGTTCGCTGGTCCTTTTCCGGTTGGAAAAATTTGTTGCTGTTTGTTGGCCAGCTTTGCAGGGGTAAACTGATGTAGCGCTCCGCGTACACCAGTTTCCACTCGCTATAGGCCACAAAGTTACCGCAAAGTAACTAGGTGTGTCCGTAGGCCTGGTAGTGCGCTGTGCACATTCAGCCTCTGTCCGAGTCTCGGAGCAGATGGGCTGAAGCGAATGGCCAAAAAGGGTGCGTTGAAGAAGGGGCGAAGCAGAGAAGAGAAGAAAAAAAGAGAGATCCCAAGAACGTGTCTTGCTCTTATATGGGAAAGTTTATTGCTTCCGCCATTACGGGATTGGGTGAACCAAGCTAGACGTCATGCGGGGTGGACGTCGCGGAATTGTCCTGTGGGAATGTGGAAGTTGTAGTTCCTACATACTATTAAACCACTTTCTGTATTAAGTGCTTACTAGGAGTCTTTCTCTGTCTCTCTCCCAGCAGACAGACAGCGTTTGACCTTAATGTCTCTGCTTCTTCTGGAAGGGGGTAGCTAGCACATTTCGGTCTTACAGCAAAGTCAACAAGGGGTATTCAGAAGACAAAATACTGATAAATCTTTGTGGCCAGCTTCTTATCTTTTTGTTTTGGTAAAGCCCCCCCCTTCTGGAAAAGTGTGTATCAGAGTCTTAATATGTCTGATTTAAATCGGGGCAACATGGCTCAGGCAGTAGTCGTCTGGCAGTCGGAGGGTTGCCGGTTCGATCCCCCGCACAGGCTGCTGTGTCGAAGTGTCTCTGAGCAAGACACCTAACCCCCAAATGCTCCTGATGAGCTGGCCTTGCATGGCAGCCAATCGCCGTTGGTGTGTGAGTGTGTGTATGAATGGGTGAATGAGAAGCATCAATTGTACAGCGCTTTGGATAAAGGCGCTATATAAATGCCAACCATTTACCATTTACCAAATCAGAAAGCCGGTAAGCTCTCACTTTCCGTTATTTCTTTGCAAAGTATAGCTATCGTTGTTTTTACTGGGATCTGTTTCATCAGATGCTCACCTGTGAAAGGGCATTTTTCCCTAACACAGTACATAACAGAACGCATGCAGGATGTCTTTAAAATCTGTGGTTTAACTCTGCAACCCAGAATTCAGGAACAGCACTTGCAAATCAAACCCAAACACATTCACGCCATACAATCTTCTGTACATTTATTCACCATGAATCATACATGATTTTCTCAGTTTTATGTTCAGTATTTCATGAAAGCTTGTCATTTGTTCCAGATCATTACACCAGCTCTTCCACAGTTAAATGTGATGGAGTATGTAGGTAATGAACAATCAGAAAGACTTTAAGTGGTGGAAAAAGCGAATGAAAGGTAGAAACACAGTAGCCAGGAGGAGCAGCTAGTGAAACCAACCAAAAATGCAGGAGGAGGGGGGAATTTAGACAGCGGGCTCCCTGATGCGATCTTGACCTGCCCTGAATGCAGCTTTTGTGCGTGCAGGCGTTTTGGCCGGAGGTTTCCCAGCAACGGTACGCGAAATTGTGGTGTAGGGTGTACACTCACCCACTATATTGTAGATGTACACGTGAGTCACTTTATCTTTTTAAACTCGACAATGGGCGTCACGGTTTCAGGACATGTTGGAACTTTTAAATGATGATGCCAAGATTATGCGCCGCATCTCTAAAACGGAATTTTCTTATGCCTATTATTTGCCTATTTTCTTAAATATATCGGTGATAAATATGATGTTACCTGCTCCTAAAGCATTACGCTAAAGCCACAGTGCCCTCTTCATTTAGGTCAATGTCCCTAATCCGCACAACTCACAAAAAATGACACGTCATATCAGTGGCATCGAGTCATGGGAAAACACAGACCCCCAAGTAAATAGACTATTGCCACAAAGGATAAGCCAATATATAACTTGCCTCTCCAAAACTCCTCTGAATAAATATAAATGCCGTATTAAAAAACATGATTGATTATATGCCAGTGAAAAACAAAGAGCATTACATTCGAGTAGGTGATTCCACTTTAAATAGTAGACAAGAAGCATATCCAAAAATCTAAACACTGTACAAAGTGTAGAGTAGTCAACGTTTGGCGGTATCGTTTCCTAAATTTGCAAATGCCCTGTAAACTCTCAAGCCCCTTTCGGTCGCATATTGTAGGCTACGTGTAATGAATTAGTCCATCGTTATGCGCGCGGCTAAGGTTTTGAAAACCAATATACGCCCACTGAAACAATTTTGCCCACCTAAAACAGCAGAATTACTACTGGAATAGAGCTCTCAGTCTGCGGGGAAACCTCACCCGGCTTCAGGTTGCTCTGGAGGAACACAATTAGGAGGAGGAAGAAGGATCCGATGCAGCTCGCCAGAACCACGCGACCCACTGTGGGGCTCCTCATCCTGGGGACTGAATCGCGATTCCACTCCAAGGCTACAAGTTTGGCGATGTCCGCAAGTGAATGCTACTCCAGAGCGTGTCTGGTAAAAAAGAAAATCACAGCTTGTACATGCCTAGATGTTACTTCTTGAATAAATTATCTCGCTCAAAATAACTGGTGGCCAACACATAACAAGTAAAAAGTTGACACCAAAGTTTAGTCATTGATGAACATCCATACACAGTCAACCTCGCTATTCGGTTGGTTTGTATGCATGCATGCAACCTGTCACAAAACGTTGAACATGGATGGCAGTGATTCGGAGTGGACTAAACATTCAGACTAATCAATGACGTCGGCAGCCTCTGCTGAACTACCTATCAGTCAGCCGGTCTACCACAACCTTCCAAGTCTGCATGTGAATGGCGATGCTCGCTGGTACTCAATCTACTCTAAAATACTTACGCGTAAAAGCGCAAAGCAGACAAGCATTCGCAAGCAAAATTCTTTTTTTCGGTCACAACTTATTCTCATATTTTGCAGCGGTATCTTCCAGTTTCTAAGATTAAAATGGAAGACACTGATTAGCTAAAATAACTAAACCTTATGTTATTAGATTACAATGTAGTTGGACTGAACCAGCAAATACAAGTAAAGCGTGATGTAATTGCATGTTTAGTCATTATAGCAATTGAACGAAATGTAATTTTGTAAATAATAATAATAATAAAAATTTAATCTAAGGTTTCGTTTTTTCGTGAGTAACTTGAAACTGTCCATTTCTTTTGAAGATGTATGTGCATCATAGTCATTTAATTAAAATAATGAATTTTAAGCCGATTGTCTAGTCTACAGCCCCCTCTAGCGGTTGTAATATATACCTTATATTCAGACAATGGTTTCAGGCTAATCTGTTTTCAGAACTTGGCCTATTTGTCGTGTATTTATATGGCACATTACTTTATTTCAGGACTTCGATGTCAAACGTGGGAAGCCTATCGCCTATCCCAAGTGACTAATGTGCTTCACTAAACTGCCAATGCAGATTCAACACTCCACTCAACACTCCTGGGTTCGAATCCCCGTCGGCCGGGGCCTCTCTGTGCGGAGTTTGCGTGTTCTCCCCGTGTCTGCGTGGGTTTCCTCCGAGTACTCCGGTTTCCTCCCACAGTCCAAAGACATGCAGGTTAGGCTGATTGGAGAGTCTAAATTGCCCATAGGTATGAGTGTGTGGGGGTGTATTCCTGACTTTCACCCAATGTATGCTGGGATAGGCTCCAGCCCCCCTGCGACCCTGTTCAGGATAAGCGGGTTAGGATAATGGATGGATGGAGGTACAAAGTGCCACAAATACTCTAGAAATGAGACAATGCAAAACTATCATTTTCTTAATCACAAATAAGTGTTTTCATAATTTGTGCCACTACTGCAAGCTACATGCATTAGTTATCTCATCCCAGGCTAATAAAACATAATCTGGTAGTGCTCAATATCAGAGAGACAACAAACAACAAGTCATGTTATTGTGTTGTCTGGAGGGTACATCCTTAGGTAGCCTAAAAATAAAGTGCAAATATGTGGGTCATGCTATAGGGAAAAATGGACCGCCCAACTCTGCACCTCCCACAAAATAATAACGTCTTGGGGGAGACCTCTAATTAGTATATCCTTAGGATAGGATCTTCCATGTCCTCCATGGCAGCCATAGACTATGGAAATTGGTACTATGTCCGGCGCAAAGCACACAGCTTTTAAAGGGAATGAAAAGAGGACATTTGATTGGCTGTGAGTCCAGCTGCAACACACCCACTGACTCAGCATAATCCAGCTCGTTTCCCAGCTGCTCCACAAGGTTTCAGCTGTCAGTCCTCACCTCTGGTAATGAATACACCAGAACTACATCACCACGCCCAGTGTGCCCCCGCCACACGCTATTGACTGCACCCATGCGACAGTGATTCTGGAAAATAGAGCCCTGTTTCCCTCTGCAATTGAATGAGGGGCTTCACCTCTTCAAACAAGCTCCCTATTGGATAGAAGAGAACAGTATAAGCTTTCTAACAGTGTATGGCATGTTTGATTTTAAGTCAGTTACATGCACACCAACCTTGCATAGACTTCAGTGTAACAGAGGGATTGTTTTCTTCAATGCAGATTTGCATACCCAGCCATGGGCTATGTAGTAATATACAATCACTTGTTGAGGTATAATTGTTGTTTTTGTATTTTGCAGAGTGGATGAATTTGGGGAGTGGGTGAGAAGAGCAACAAGAAGTATGAAGTCTAGCAAGGACACATAGGAACTGACACACAGAGACCATTTTACATGCTTACATACTTACACACACTTACAGACAGCCAGTTTTACATGCTTACATCCTAACACACAGCAACTGCTTTACATGCTTATATATTTACGCACAGCAACTGTTTTACATGCTTACATACTTACACACATACTTACACAGTGAGTTTTACATGCTTACATACTTACACACAGCAACTGTTTTACATGCTTACATACTTACACATATACTTACAGACAGCAACTGTTTAAATGCTTATATACTCATAGACAGCGACTGTTTTACATGCTTACATCCTTACACACAGTTAGTTTTACATGCTGTATTACTGTTCAAATTATTCTTGCTTTCGTGTCCCTTTTAATGTTCTTTGAGGGACATTGTTATGAATTGAAGGTTATTTCTATTGTGTTTAGAAGGTGTAAATACCTTCTTTTAAATCTATAAAATCTCTTTCTCTCTCAATCTCTCTCTGAAAAGCGGAAGTCATTTCTGCAGGGGTGTCACCTGCCGTTTGGCAGGAATAGATCAGCACTGTTTATGATCGGCCCAGTCAGTGTTTGTGTACAAGGAAGAATATTTAAAATAGAGAGATTTCAGATCACCTGCTGCCATTTGCAAGTTTAAAAACATTACATTACATGTCATTTGGCTGATGATTTTATTAAAAGTGACTTGCAGTTGATTGAGACTATGCTCCCCTGGGGCAATGCAGGGTTAAGGGCCTTGCTCAAGGGCCCAAGGGTTGTGTGGATCTTATTGTGGCTACACCGGGGGTTCAGACCACGCAGTCCTTCAGTAAATCTGCCCTTTGACCCTTAAGATTAAATAGTTCCTCATGAATCTGCTCAGCCTGGCCTCAGTCCAACACCACACCTCCTAGAGCTATTTGCACAAACAGGAAGTCTCTGAAACTCTGTCTGTTACGCAGTTTCAGAGAAACTAAACATTACTCAATCTCATTCACAAAAATGAAGCTTAGCACTGTGTCTGTCAGAAAGGCACAGAAAAAATCTGTCTCTGCCAGAGAAACAAAGCTTAACTTTGTCTGTCAGAGAAACATAGCTAAACTCTGTCAGTGTGCGCAGTGAAATGGCTGAGGCTAATATCTCGGTGGATCAGGAAAAGTTCAGCTGTTCAATCTGTCTGGATATACTGAAGGATCCGGTGACTATTCCCTGTGGACACAGTTACTGTATGGGCTGTATTAAGGACTGCTGGGATCAGAATGATCATATTGGTGTCTACAGCTGTCCCCAGTGCAGACAGATCATCACCCCAAGGCCTGTTCTGGGCAGAAACACCATGCTGGCTGAAGTGGTGGAGAAACTGAAGAAGACAGGACTCCAAGCTGCTCCTCCTGCTCACTGTTACGCTGGACCTGGAGACGTGGTGTGTAATTTCTGCACTGGGAGAAAGCACAAAGCCATCAAGTCCTGTCTGGTGTGTCTGGCATCTTACTGTGAAACTCACCTCCAGCCTCACTATGAATTTCCTGGCACAAACTGGTCAAAGCCACTGGAAACCTGCAGGAGAAGATCTGCTCTAATCATGACAAACTGTTGGAAGTTTACTGTCGGACTGATCAGCAGTGTATCTGTATGCTGTGTGTGATGGATGGACACAGACGCCATGATGCAGTCTCAGCTGCAGCAGAAAGGACAGAGAAACTGGTAAGAACTAAAACTCAAAATAATATTAATGCTTTTTTACAGTGATGATAGACATTTCATTTGCTCATCACTACAATATGTAGGCTTTTACCTGCATAGTTTGCAAAGATTAATACATTTTGAAAAGGTATGGAACAACACAGTGATTTCCAGGTCTGAAGTCCACAGTGATAAAGATCAGGAAGTGAGCCAAAGTCATCTCTCTGTGACGGCTCTGTTCACACCCCTCACCCCCCTATTCTCTCTGAATTGGAATCTACACGGCTAAAGAAGCTAGTTCACACATACACAGCTTTACCTATAAGACCAGTACACTTCTACACACTGATCTGCTGTATGCTATATATTTTGTCTTATTTTCCATCATGTGGAAGATTAAAATGTAGTTGATAACCACCTCCATAACCACAGCCTCATTGGAAGGGTTGCCAGAAGAAAGCTTTTTCTGACCACAAGACACAGAAGAACGCGCTTGGAGTTTGCCAAACGTCATTTACATTATGACTGGAACAAGGTTCTCTGGTCAGATGAGACCAAAATTGAACGTTTTGATCAGATACAGCTTCGGTATGTTTGGCATAGGAACAGAGATGCATACAAGGAGAAGCACCTCATACCCACAGTAAAATATGGTGGTGGGTCAGTCATGTTTTGGGGCTGCTTTAATTCCAGAGGTCCAGGGGCACTGGTTAGGATTGATGGCATAATGAATTCCAGCAAGTATCAGGCAATTTTGGCTGAAAATCTGGTTCCCTCTGCCAGAAGTCTGGGACTTGGTCGTAGGTGGACTTTCCAACAAGACAATGACCCAAAACACACCTCAAGATCCACACAGAAATGGTTCCGTGACAACAAAATCAACGTTCTGCAATGGCCATCTCAGTCACCAGACCTCAATCCAATCGAAAACCTGTGGGCTGAGTTGAAGAGGTCAGTTGATAAGCACAAACCCAAGAACGTGAAGGATCTTGAAAGGATATGCAAAGAGGAATGGTCCAAAATCCCTCCAAATGTGTTCCCTAATCTTGTCAAAAATTACAGGAAGAGACTCCATGCTGTTATCCTTGCCAGAGGTGGTTGCACTAAGTACTAGGTGAAGGGTGCCAATAATTCTGAAACCTTGATTTTGTTGAAATTTATTTTTTATTAAATGATTGTTATGATTTTGGTTGTTTCCATTGAAACATTAATAAAGTACAATATTTGGCACATGTTGGTGTATTACCTTTCTCTAATTATATTATTCTTTTTTAAGCCTTGTTTGTGCATTGCTGGTGAGGGGTGCCAATAATTCTTGAGCCCACTGTATGTATATATATATATATATATATATATATATATATATATATATATATATACACTCACCAATAATTTTATTAGGTATTTACAAGACATATTTTATAGACTTCTACTGTTGTAGCCTATCCACAAAGTTATGATGCGTTGTGTGTTCAGAGATGCCCTTCTGCATACCACTGTTGTAATGTGTGGTTACTTGCGTTACTGTCACCTTCCTATCAGCTTTGATTTTGGTTGTTTCCATTGGAACATTAATAAAGTACAATATTTGGCACATGTTGGTGTATTACCTTTCTCTAATTATATTATTCTTTTTTTTAAGCCTTGTTTGTGCATTGCTGGTGAGGGGTGCCAATAATTCTTGAGCCCACTGTATGTATATATATATATATATATATATATATATATATATATATATACACTCACCAATAATTTTATTAGGTATTTACAAGACATATTTTATAGACTTCTACTGTTGTAGCCTATCCACAAAGTTATGATGCGTTGTGTGTTCAGAGATGCCCTTCTGCATACCACTGTTGTAATGTGTGGTTACTTGCGTTACTGTCACCTTCCTATCAGCTTTGATTTTGGTTGTTTCCATTGGAACATTAATAAAGTACAATATTTGGCACATGTTGGTGTATTACCTTTCTCTAATTATATTATTCTTTTTTTTAAGCCTTGTTTGTGCATTGCTGGTGAGGGGTGCCAATAATTCTTGAGCCCACTGTATGTATATATATATATATATATACATATACACACACTCACCAATAACTTTATTAGGTATTTACAAGACATATTTTATAGACTTCTACTGTTGTAGCCTATCCACAAAGTTATGATGCGTTGTGTGTTCAGAGATGCTCTTCTGCATACTACTGTCGTAATGTGTGGTTACTTGCGTTACTGTGACCTTCCTATTAGCTTTGACCAGTCTGGCCATTCTCCTCTGACCTCTCTCATTAACAAGGCATTTATGTCTGCAGAAACTGCTGCTCACATTGTTCCTAATAAAGTGCTTGGTGAGTATATAATATATATATATATATATATATATATATATATATATATATATATATATATATATATATATATATATATATAGCTTATATTCTTTTCTCTTTTTTCATAAAAAATATTTTGAATATTCGAAATATCTAACATTGGCTTTTCCGTCCGCTAAGTCACCGATTTACCAGACATAAAATTGTGTACATGCACAAATCCATAATATATAATGTCCGTTTTCTTCCTTTTTTCTGTCATTTGTGTCAGTCTTTGTTGGACACACATCAGAAGCTAGTTAGGATGGGCCCTTCCTCTGACAAAAACTTCCGACCAAGACAAACGCGCACACACACGCACACATACACACAGCACCATTAGACAGATATTTTACAGACAATAGTTTAGATTTTATTTGGCTCATGAGTAACTTTGGTTATTGGGACAAAGGCCACATTGTTTGCGATACTTTAGAACATTTGTATTAATCAAGTCAGAAACATGGACCAACCTGGATGGTCATAGAATCAAATCAACAAGTCAATAAATCAACTATCGATAGTTGGGATGTTTACATAACTGAAGCTTAGGCCTGTGCTACTCGTGTGTCAGTATCAGAGGAAAAGCACAACTCAATATATTCACTGAATGTATTGTTCACTGTGTTCTTATGCGTAATTCACTGAAAGCATTTTTTACGATGAAATATGAATTAATGTATGAAAATCAGTAACTTTCTTAGCTTTTGTTTTATCTTTCATCAGTATATTTCTATTTATAGCAGGTACTTATTCTTATTATGGACGTAACTCCTCCTCCAGCTGATTAAACTATAAATGCCTGCCATTTAACAAAACGGACAGATTTGGTCGCTTTTGTTTTGCTCTTTTTGGGCATTTTCACACTAGGCAGCGAAATAGTGCTCAATATTTTACGCATTAGATTAGTCAATATCAACACATCACTTCACATTAGAAAACAGCAAACATATTTCCCAGCAACACTCTTGGCATATCAGGAAATAGCACCAACACCAAATGAATGAGCAAGCCACAAGTTATTTAATTGAATAGTTTTTACATTATAGCCTTTTTTCTGTAAAATAGACCTTATGAATTTGGTATGAATTTAGCATTATCACATATTGTACAAAGAAAGTGTAATAACCATGACCGAGGCATATTTTCCTTATTTAATTATATATGAACACACACCACTGTTAAAGTAAAAGCAGTTGTGCTATTTTCCGGTGAATGAATTAAAAAAGACCTGTAAAAAACGGTGTACTGATATAAGACACGTAGAGACATGCAGGGCTCTCAAGTTTCATGAAAAACTGTTTTTCTTGTGAAATTGTCTAGTAGACTAAACCCCTGTCAGTAAACATTTAAATTCTCTCTATCATTTTCGGGCATCTTTTCATTGGCTGCACAAGCAAAACATAAGGAATTGCATTTAAACTTTAATATTCGCACATATTTAAGCAATGTTCCCAAACATAGGCCACTAGCAGCTAGTAGCTAACATTAAGTTTGCATAAAATTCTTCGACATGGGAGGTTAAAGACACTACAATTCATAGAAAAAAATGACGTGACACATGAAATATGTCGAAGTTTTCAACTGAAACAATATTTTACTATTTAAAACGTACTAACTTACTGGAGCGTTGTTCACAATATACCTTCCCACCAGAGCACACCGCCTTTCTGAGCATGCAGGTGCATAGTGGGACAAACACGGCAGATCCTCACAGTAACCCCGCCTACCGGCCAGACGGGTAAAGATCACCAAAAAATGTCAAAAGATCCTCAAGTGTCCAAACGTGGCTCCAAATCCAACGAGACTGCTTTTAAAATCATGTTTATTTCCGTGTAGTGGGTTTTATCCCTTCTCGGCCGACTCACCGTGAGAAAAGAGAGGTGTGGCGTGTGAACTGGTTGAAATGCGTGTCTCACGGTCAATGGGTGAGACTTGAGAGGTTTGGAGACATGGGCCTTCCTAAACCAGGCGCCCCGGTGCCACTGCACCCGCTGCACCGCCTGTATCACCGCCACTGGTTCTAACGCTAGCAGTAGCCTGGAGCTGTTTGTCTCCATCACAGATGTAGCAAGTACAGTAAGTCATTTATTTATGTAATGTTTAAATATCTATTTAGTTTAGCCATTCCAAAACGGCTGGAATTTGCTTGTCTTCATTGTTAGCTTATAGAGCACTATGTTTGTAGCAACAGCAACTTAAGTGGCTAACTGGTTTATAAAAGCAAGATGGCGGCTACTGTGCGCTGCCAGTATTTAACCAGTTAACATAATTTAGCTAACGTATCCGTTCCCAAATTATAATTAGATTGCTAGATAGCTGTGTGAGCTATATGCATTGTGTTACTGAGGGATTTGTGAGGGGAAATGCGACATTGGATCAGGCGGTAAGAGCAGTCGGCTGGTAGTCGGAGGGTTGCCAGTTCAATCCCGCCCTAGATGTGTCGAAGTGCCCCTGAGCAAGACACCTAACCCCGAAATGCTCCTGACGAGCTGGTTGGTGCCTTGCATGGCAGCCAATCAATCAATGCAAACCATTAACCATTTACCAGATGCTGCTGCAGGGGGGCTGTTATGTGGGTAGGTCATTTTGTGTATGGAGAGGTTGCAGGGGGGAAGTTTTAGGGGCTACTTCAGGGGCCGGGTTGTAAACATAAGCTCGTGGGCTAAGAGCTAGTTTGGTGAGGCGATTTGGTGGCAGGGAATAAAAGCGGGCCAGTTGGCTAGCAAAGCAATCGCTTTGTTTTCAGTTCTTTAATTGGCCGTTAGCTGCTGCTGCTTGCCACAATGTCTTGTCTTGATAACTACCGCTTTAATAAAATCCATTTCAGCATACAGTGACATGGTGGTGGTGCTCACCTTTTAAAGTGCGGTGGGAAAGCTGTTGCTAATGGAGACTACGAACCGTGAAGTCTTATACGGCTCAGCTACACACATCACGCACACACATCGTTTTATATAGATGATATCAGGTTTTAAATCATGTGAAGATCAACCAAAAAGATTTCATATAGATTTCCCTGCATAACAGAGTGCAAAACTGTGCTTCAGGTGCTGTTCGTTTTTCTGTTCAGGTGCATCGCCTTCCGATCACAAGGAAGTTATATGTCGTAGTTATATATCGTCTTCTCTAAGGATATTGCTCCACTTCATGTGGTGTTTTAGTGTCGGAGATGCCCAGCATGCAACCATAATCATAATGCAACAATTATGCAAAGACAAGACATGAAACTGAGCTTTATTTGCAGGTGTAGACAATTAGATTGAGAGCAGCATGAGAATGGAAATCAGGTGTGGAGGATTGACAAGTTAACAAGGTAATTATTAATTGTTAGTAATAAACATATCCTGCCCTAGCGTTAGTAAATTAGTAAATGACATGCACAAGAAACTTAAGGTAACATGAACACATGGTTAGAATATTGGTATTACCCAATCCTGATCTAGCGTTATTAGATTAGTAAGTAGACAAGGGAAATTGAAACAATTAGGGTGTGAGTGACAGAAAGGGAGAGGGAGAAAGCAGGAATGCAAGGTTTGCAGAAAGACACGAAAAAGTGTATGCTAAACATAAATCGTGACATAACAAGTTAGCGAAATTATGACACAAAAACTACATGACATGGCAAGACAAACAATTAAATCGTAACAACAACTAACATGAAACATAACATGACATGAAAATGAAACGTAACAAGAAATAAAACAAAAAAACGTGGCGAGACTAGACGAACATAATACGTGACATGACAATAACATAACTAAGACAATGACTAAACATGAAAGTGTTTGTTAATGTCTTCGTTAATATTCGTTATGTAAAAAATTTTTTTTCATTTAGACAGTTTATTGTGTGTATTTGTACAGAACCCCGAGTGGATAGGTTAGCTTCCTCATTTGGCGAAATAGGTCTTGTTGCGTCTCGTCTTTTTGAGTACAATTTGCTTTAGTTTCTGATTCCTTTGTCAATGTATTGTTTTGTTGTCTAATATATTAGATCTGTTGGTCAGAGTTGTAGATATGCTTTTTTATTTAAGACCATTTCTCGCACTGTGTGGCACCCCACCCAGGTAAATGGCCACCAGCCACCATTGGTACTGAGCAGAGGAGAAGACAACAGCTGGCTGCTGGAAGAGCCATTTCAAACAAGCTGTCTGGGGTCCCAGTAAGAGCTGAGTGAAAGGCCGAGTTAAAATGTACAACCCTCCTCCTTCTGTTTCTCCTAACGGCGCTCTGCACAGACAGCAGTGGAGGGCAATGAGAGGATCTTTACTGAGCTGATCCGTTCCATTGAGAGAAGGTGCTCTGAGGTGAAAGAGCTGATCAGAGATCAGGAGAAGGCTGAAGTGAGTCGGGCTGAAGGACTCCTGGAGCGACTGGAGCAGGAGATTGCTGAGCTGAGGAGGAGAGAGGCTGAGCTGGAGCAGCTTTCACACACAGAGGATCACATCCATTTCCTCCAGGTAACATCACTGGCTCTCTGACAGTCTGCACTGTGTACACTGTACATACATGGTGAGGTGTGTTCCTCTTTTACAAAGATCTGCTCCTGGTAACTGCACAGGAATCTGTGGTCACTGTCTGCCTCTTTCTGTCTGTCCCTCTGTGCCCCTCCTGGACCTGGAGACTTACCCAGCAACACTGTCAGTCCAAATGTCTCTTTTGAGGTTGTGAGGAAATCTGTCTCTGAACTGAAAGACTCCTCCTACTGGAGGATGTTTTCATGGCGGAGTTCAAAGTTTCTGGAAGAGGTTGGTGGACAAACCCTGCTGCAGAAAGTGTGTTTAGTCACTGCACACAACACACTGGTGAGGTGATCTGCCCAAGATTCACTCTTTAATCATGAAAGGAACTTACACACGTTATATATTATGAACCATTGTGCGGTGTTTGGGTCTGTGGGACCTGTTTTCAATGTTTATTAAAATGATACAGTGAAATACTTTTTTTAACCTGAGACACATTGATCTGGCCTCATTTAAAAGAACACAATGTAATTTAATGCACACTGCACCCCCCTTCACATTTTTATTACATACACTCTGTGATCACTTTATTGGGTAGGTGAGACGGGTGCGTTGGACCCAAAATGCACGACTCAGAAACAATAGTTATATAAAGACCCCTCAGGGCTTTATTCGGGACGAATCCCAGGAGCGTAGTCAAAACAAGCAAAGTCCATACACGTAGATCCAGCTAAACAAATAGTAAACAAACAAGAAGCACGGTGCCGAGGGAAGAGGCAAACTCGTAGTCGGTAGACGTGCAGGGAGGTCCGGTAGCAGGAGAGCTGTCAGCGGGGCAGATCAACAGGCGGACGGCAGGCAGAGGCGTAGTCGTGGGCGAAGCGGGAGTCGAAACCATGAAACAATCAGCGAAGCAGAAGTACAAAAACGGTAGGCGAGGACGTGGTCAAAAACAAACGATGGTCACAAAACAGAAATCAATAATTAATGGTCGGTAACAGGCTTGGATCGTAACGTGTAATCAAACAGTAAACAATGCTCAAGAGTTGCGTAGTAAAACTAGAGGCAGACAATTTCGCGAAGAACAGTTGCGCGACTGGGCTATAAATGCGGGTGTAGACAGGTGTAGACAATTAGTTAGAGCATAGCAAGGAAGTGGAAAACAGGTGCGATGGATGACAAGTTTAACAAGGTGATTAGTAATCGTTAGTAATAAACCTATCCTGCCCTAGCATTAGTAAATTAGTAAATGACATGCACGAGAAACGTAAGGTAACATGAACACATGATTAGTTTGTTAGTTTCTACCCACTCCTGATCTAGCGTTAGTAGTTTTAGTAAATAGACAAATGGAAACAATTAGGGAGTGAATGACAGAAAGAGAGAGAGAGAAAAGGCAGAACGCAAGGTTTGCGGAAAGACATGTAAAAGTGTATGCATAAACGACGACCAGTTAACGCAACAATAAACATAAATCAAAACATAACACAAAGCGAAACTAAGACGATAACCACTCAACATAACAAGGTAATATAATCGTACGAAACATAACTAGACATGACAAACCTAGACTAACATAATACATGATAAGACACTACGTGACTAAGACAACATGAATAAACATAAAACATGGCGAGACAGACCTGAAACGTGACAGTAGGTCTGTACACCAGCTTGTTAATTCAAATATTTAATCAAGGAGCCAAACATAGTCTGCAGAAGGACTGTGGCAAGTATTCCAACATGCTTGGAACAACCTCCCTGCTGATTGTCTCCTAGAACTGCAGGACAACGTTGGTTATCTCAGAGAAGTGATGCAGTTTTAACGCCGGAGGGTGGTCACAAAATATAGATTTTATTCAGTTTTTAATTATTCTGCCAAATTACTCAAATGTAATGTAAAGTGTATAGTACTCTTTATTTAGGACCTTTCATTGAATTATTTTTGAAAGAATCTTATCTGTTCAGAATGTTTGACAGGTGCCTACGACTTTTGCACAGGAATGTTTATTATTAATGAGAGGGGTGAGTGACATTTCAGTCTGCCTCTCAGGTTATATATTCCTTGGTCCTGGAACGAGCTTCAGACCAAACTCAAACTTGATTCTCTTATTTCATTAAACTATTTTAAATAGAGAATAATGCATGTTCTCATGTTAAGCTGCTCCTGCTTCAAGTTGCACGGATATGTTTAATTCACTGTTTCCCTGTGTTATGTTCTGTAATTTTGTATGTATTGTAATGCACTTTGTACTGTACCTACATAATTATGTATATTATTGTAATGGATCCGTGATTGTGATTCTCTGATCTTATGCTGCTGTTTGACCCTGTCTTGGCTTGGTCTCATTTGTAAAAGAGGTTTTAATCTCAATATGATTCCAAGTCACATAAAGGTTTATATATTACAGTGTGGAGGGACATTTCAAGTGCTCACAAGCTCCAGATGATCCAGAATATCACAGAGGTGTTCAGTGTGAATTGGGATGAAATCTATAAAAGTACCCAGTATGTAAGGGGCAGTTCTTCTGGCTAGGGAATAACCCTAAATGTTTTCAATGAAAGCTTTGTTTAGAGAGAACAAAATACAGTATGACCAGTATGTCTTTGTTTACTAGGATGCAAGATACTGCATAGAGATGAGAGGAGAGAACACAAGTCAAATTCCTCAGGAGTTTTATGATGAAACCATTCTGTCTCCTCTCTTTGCTTTAGTTTAACATTTGAGACCCATTCTGATACTGTATTCTGGGTGACATCAGCTGTCATTTACTTTCAGATTGAAACAAGCATTCAATTTCTCCAGGATCTTAGAAAAAGGTTCATCTTTAGAAGCTAAACTCTCTTTTGATCTCTCTCTCCACAGTGGAAGAAGTCTCTGTTCTAGAGCCCCAGACCAGACAGGACTTCTTACAATGTGAGTCTGTGATTAAGCCTGAAATCAATGAATGAAGCAACCAGAGATTATGAGGGAATATGAAGAAATAGATTATTTGTATCATTTTTTTCAAAGGTGACTTGCTTTAAGGATCTCGTGAATCTCAATCACATCTCAATTCAGCTGCTGTCATCCTGGTATTAAACATATTGATCATATATGATAATATACTCTATGTCCTGTTGTAGGAGAAAGTTACCAATATGCAATAATATAAAATAATTAAGATCATAGTCATAGTGGTTGAAAATCCAATACAAGGGTAAAAATAAGTGAAAAGTAACTTTCAGAAGACACAAGCAAGTTTAAAAAGCTTTAAACATCTTAAAAAGGAGAACAATAAAGAAAATATGAGATTTAAACACATAAAATATGAAAGATGTAAAAAATATGTATGATGTGTAAAATATGTAAGTGGAGCTCTCCTCTCTTCTCCTCCATCAGATGGCTGTCAGCTCACACTGGACCCCAACACAGCGCACAGAAACCTCCGTCTGTCTGAGGGGAACAGAGAGGTGACCTGTGTGAGAGCGATCCAGTCATATCCTGATCATCCAGAGAGATTTGAGTGCTACCTCCAAGTGTTGTGCAGAGAGGGGGTGTCTGGACGCTGTTACTGGGAGACTGAGTGGAATGGGGATGGGGTTTTTATAGCAGTGTCGTATAAAGAGATCAGTAGGAAAGGGCGGGGTAATGACTGTGTAATGGGATGTAATAACCCTGGCGTTTGTTCTGCTCTCCCTCCAGTTACTCTTTCTGGCACAATAATGAGAGCACTGAAATCCCTGTTCCCTCCTCCTCCAGAGTAGGAGTGTACCTGGATCACAGGGCAGGAACTCTGTCCTTCTACAGCGTCTCTGACACAATGACCCTCCTGCACAGAGTCCAGACCACATTCACTCAGCCCCTCTATCCTGGGTTTGGGGTGTATACGTGTGGATCCTCTGTAAAACTGTGATCTGGGATGAGGCAGAGAGTGAAGGGAAGATCAGCTGTAATTAAAGAGAGGGAAAAGGGGAGGGGGACAGAGAGGATGGAGAGAGAGGGAGGGAGAGAGGGGGGGAGGGAGGGGAGGGGGAGAGGGAGAGGGAGGGAGAAAGTGGGAGGGAGGAGAGGGAGAGAGAGAGGAGGACAGAGAGGTTGGAGAGAGACGGAGGGAGGGAGGGAGGGGAGGGGAGAGGGAGAGAAAGCGGGAGGGAGGAGAGAGGGAGGGAGGGAGAGAAAGCGGGAGGGAAAGAAGGAGGGAGGGAGAGAGGGAGGGGGAGAGGGAGAGAAAGCAGAGGGGAGGGGGGAGAGAGGGAGAGAGAGGGAGGAGAGGGAGAGAGAAAGCGGGAGGGGCGAGAGGGGAACAGTGGATGGAGAGAGAGGGAGGGGAGAGGGAGGGAGAGAGGGGGACATGAAAACAAAATTTGGAAAACCCAAAAATCAAGACATTACTTAACTCACATCTACCTTTGAAGATGTGAACCTGGCTAGCAGAGATTTTAACAAGATTCTCAATACTTTGGCCTCATTGGCAGATATTCCTGCTGTAAAAATGAGAATGAATCTAAAGAAAACAAAAAGGGACGTATGGTTTGATCAGGAATGCAGAGCATCTGGAAATTGTTTGCATACTCTTTCAAACAAAAAACACAGATCCATGCAACAATTTGCAATAATGCAAATAGTGCAATAATTTTCACTAATTATTCAAATGCGCTAAAAGTATATAAACAGCTCTTGCATAGTAAAAAAGGAAAACATATTCAAGCCAAAATTGGTGAAATTGAAGACGCTATTGATTGACACATTTTGGGATCTACACAAAAGGTTTGCTGATCAGAAGGCAGGACCAGCTATTCAAAATGGTACAATTTGGAAAAATGACTTTGAAAATCTTTATAAGGAAATCAAAATGGCACCAGATCAGGACCAAACAAAAATGACATGATTTGGAAAAAACAATAAAATCTAATCAAAATCCACTAGACATCTGTATTAACAGAACTGAAATAGAGGATGAAATTAAAACCCTGAAGCATAAAAAACATGCAGTCCTGACAATATGAGCAATGAAATGCTGCAGGCCTGTGAGGCACATGGAAGATGCTCTATATAAACTGATCAACTTGATATTGGAAGCTGCTGTTTCCCTGAGCTATGGAACCAAAGGCTCACAACCCCCAGCTACAAAAAGGGCAACAAATTTGATCCCAATAATTATAGAGGCATATGTGTATGCAGTAACCCAGGAAAACTATTTAGCAACATTATTAACAAGAGAATCACAAGCTTTCTTATCAAACACAAAGCCCTAAACAAATCTCTAATTGTCTTTTTACCAAAACACCAAGCCACATTTATTCTCTTCACACCTTAATAAACCAAAATACCAAATTTAAATCTCAAAAAATGTTCTCCTGTTTTATTGATTTTAAGAAAGCCTTCGATTCAATTTGGCATGAAGGGCATCTGTATAAACTCCTCCAAATTGGCATCGGAGGAAAAGCATATGACTCAGTGAAATCAATATATTTCAACAATAAATCAGCAGTGAAGATAAACAACAAAAGAACAAATGACTTTCACCAGGGGAGCAGGGTCCTCCAGGGCTGCAGTCTCAGTCCTGCGCTGTTCTACATCTATATTAATGAGCTAGCCACCATGATTGAGCAGTCTTCAGCCCCGGCCTCACCCTTTTAGATACAGAGGTTAAGTGTGTACTTTGCTCTGATGACTTGGTCATAATGTCATCAACAGCTCAAGAACTGCAACAAAGCATTCACATTGTTCAACAATATTGTTAACTTGGTAAAAACATCTGTGATGATCTTCCAAAAGAAAGCCAGACAGCAGGGGAACAAATACAAGTTCACCAAGAGGGTGAAGTGTTGAAACACAGTACCAGTCACAATTACCTGGGCTCAGGTAGCTTTAACCTGGTGACAACATCACTCAGCCAGAAAGCCAGAAAAGCATTTCACTCAATCAAATCTAAATTTGACAAAACATATATCCCAATTAAAATTGTGAGGTGTGGGGACCCATATTAGATCCCAGCTTTAAAAAGTCGGACAAAGGACCAATATAAACATTCCAGCTGGAATTTGCCAAACAAATACTAGGTGTCTACAGGAACACCTCCAACTATGCTTGTAGAGCAGAACTTGGTCTCTCCCCACTGCATATTCAAATGCAGAAAAGAGCTGTACAATTCTGATTAAACTTGAATCAGTCTGATCACAATTCAATCCAGTACAAAGCCCTTTTAAATAATCATTTTCCACAAAAGGCAGACCCTCTTGACTTGCTGATCAGCTCACAAGCATTAATCAGAGCCATGATCCAAATATACCACAAACCAAAGTGATCGACCACCACCTAAAATCAAACTACACAAAACATTGGAGAACCAAAATCGAATCACAAAGCGAAACTGAATGCTATAAGCAAGTAAATACAGACATCAAATTGGGAAACTACCTTCAACTCCCTACATTAAGAGAAAGGAAAACACTGACTAAATACAGAGTGTGGATCATAAATTAGACATTGAGAAAGCGAGACACACTAAATCTTGGAAGCCAAGAGAACAAAGACTGTGTAACCATTGTGATTTGCAGGAGGTGGAGATAGAGACACATTTTCTGCTGTCCTGTCCAAAATATCAGACAATTAGAACAGAATATTTCCCCAAATTAAAAAAAAAAAAACCCTCATTTTTGCTTGATCCCTCAAGAACAAAAACTATTATTTCTTCTTGGAGCGCATGAACAATCCTTGCCAATAGTGGCAGAGTTTGTGTTAGAATGCCACAATCTCAGAGTGAAAAAGCAGGAATAAATGTATACTGTATATTACTTTGTATGTTACGAATTAATTGTTACTTCTAACTGTCATTACACTCTTTGGATTCAATTATTTTAGATTATTATATTCTTACTTTGTTTATATTCACATATTATCATTTATTTACTGATTATTTGTCAATGTGTATTATATTTATTATATTGCTTTGGCAGCGGCACGGATGGTGCAGTGGGTAGCACTGCCGCCTCACAGCAAGGAGGTCCTGGGTTCGAATCCCCGTCGGCCGGGGCCTCTCTGTGCGGAGTTTGCATGTTCTCCCCGTGTCTGCGTGGGTTTCCTCCGGGTACTCCGGTTTCCTCCCACAGTCCAAAGACATGCAGGTTAGGCTGATTGGAGAGTCAAATTGCCCATAGGTATGAGTGTGTGCGTGAATGGTGTGCGTGAATGGTGTGCGTGCCCTGCGATGGACTGGCGACCTGTCCAGGGTGTATTCCTGCCTTTCGCCCAATGTATGCTGGGATAGGCTCCAGCCCCCCTGCGACCCTGTTCAGGATAAGCGGGTTAGGATAATGGATGGATGGATGGATATTGCTTTGGCAACATTGGTATTTTTTCCTTTCATGCCAATAAAGTAAATTTGAATTTGAATTCAATTTGAGAATTTGATGCTTTTGTAGCACATGGGTAAACACAGACCCCCAGGTAAATCGACTATTGCCAGAAAGCATGAGCCAGTACATAACCTCTCCAAAAGTCTTATGAATAAATATAACAGCAGTATTAAGAATCTGGCAACCTCTAATCTTCACAAGGGGGCTGAAAATGGAGAAAAGGATTTTAATCATCAGCAGCCCTTCTACAGTGTCCAGAGAAGCACTCCCAAACCCCACTCTCCCTCTACTGAAAAGGCCAGGCCTCTTGTAGCCCTGTACGGATGTAGAGGACAGAAGCCATGCAGGATGTCTTTAAAATCTGTGGTTTCACCCTGCAACCCAGAATTCAGGAACAGCACTTGCAAATCAACTCCCAAATACATTCACGCCATACAATCTTCTGTACGTTTATTCACCATGAACCAAACATGATTTTCTCTCAAATAGTTTCTCTCAGTTTTTTGTTCAGTATTTCATGAAAGCTTGTCATTTGTTCCAGATCATTACACCAGCTCTTTCACAGGTAAATGTGATGGAGTATGTAGGTAATGAACAATCAGAAGGACTTGAAGTGGTGGAATCAGTGAATTAAGGGTAGAAACACAGTAGCCAGGAGGAGCAGCGAGTGAAACCGACCCAAAAATGCAGGAGGAGGGGGGAATTTAGACAGCGGGCTCCCTGATGCGATCTTGACCTGCCCTGAGTGCAGCTTTTTTGCGTGCAGGAGACTGGCCGTTCTGGCCGGAGGTTTCCCAGCAACAGTGCTGAAATTGCACTGTAGGGTGTACACTCACCCACTGTATTGTAGATGTACACGTGAGTCTACGCGTGTTATCTTTATCTGTTTAAACTCCGCAATGGGCCTCGCGCTTTCAGGATGTGTCGGAACTTTCAAATGATGATGCCAAGTTTTGTTCAGCGCCTCATCTCTAAAACGGAATCGATGTCAGTCTATTTTATTCATCATATCGCTGATAAAAATGATGTTACCTGCTCCTAAAGCATTACAGGAAAGCCACAGTGCCCTCTTCATGTAGGTCAATGTCCCTAATCCACACAACTCTGAAAAATCAGTGGCATCCGGTCATGGGACTTTTGCCACACAGGATAAGCCAGTACATAACTTGCCTCTCCAAAGGTCATATGTATAAATTTCAATGCAGTATCAAAAAACAGAATGGATTATATGCCGGTGAAAAACGATGAGCATTCCAGTCAGGTAGTTGCTGGATGCTGGCACTTAGGCAAGAAGCCTATCCAAAAATCTGAACACTGTACAAAGTGTACTTAAAACTGAAGAATGGACAAACCCTGATGAGCTAAAATAACTCAACATAATGTTATTACATCATGATTCTCTCTCTGTTAGGGGAGGTTAGTGAACTGAGCCTCAGGACCAGCTGTGAGAGGATACTCTTTCCTTTGCTCAGCTCTTAGCATCGCAGGGCTTTGTAATGGTCAGAGTTGGTGTCACTATTGTTTAGATGCTTCCATTTTTTCATGAGTAAATTGATGGGTTGCTTAATTACAGTTTTTCTCAATTGCTAACATACTTAAACTGGATCTTTTAGCAAAAACTCCCAAGTGATTACTTCAGCTCACAGAGGACCAACACATCTCTCAAAACTAAAAACACTTTTCACTTGTTTTAACCCATGCTGCAGATGCTCAAATGTTTCCTGCAAATCTCTACAAACAAATGCCCTCATGAATCAGTGGTTGCATGCTGTGCTCTTACAACAAACATACACAACCTAAACTCAGGTCACACCTTTCTCCAGATGTAAACACAAATCATTCACCATCTCAGGATCAATAAATAGGGCCACAGTTTGTGTCTGTGAGCTTCTGAACAATGGATTCTCAAAAAAAAACAAGCTGCCCAGTGAGCTAGAGTGCTCACTGTAAATTACTGTATTACCTACCTTACTGTATTTACAATATATATATACCATTTTCTGTTGAGAATTTCTGAGCTCTATGCTCTGGCCGAACCCCATGAATATGTCTTTGTTGATGCAACAGAGTTTAACCTGACGAAAAGGCGGAGCAGTGGAAGAATATCATTGGCCAGCATGCCATTGTTGAGGTGCCAGAACAACGAGGAGGCAACGTGAGCCAATGTGCCTCCATCAGTTAGTGGGGCGTCCTCCACCGCCTTGCCTTACAACATGGTACACCTGGCTTCATTCCTAAATAACCTGGAAAACAACATGGTACACCTGGTTGCATTCCTAAATAACATGGAAAACAACATGGTACACCTGGTTGCATTCCTAAATAACATGGAAAACAACATGGTACACCTGGTTGCATTCCGAAATAACACGGAAAACAACATGGTATACCTGGTTGCATTTGCTAAATAACATGGAAAACAACATGGTACACCTGGTTGCATTCCTAAATAACATTTCATTACATTACATTATTGGCATTTGGCAGACGCTTTTATCCAGAGCAACGTACAACAAAGTGCATACCCATAACCAGGGATAAGTTTGCTGAAAGACCCTAGAGGGAAGTACAATTTCAACTGCTACCTGTACAACAAAGATAAGGACAAGGGCCAATTTATTTATATTTTTTTTAACAAAGAACAAACAAACAACAGAGCAAAAGTGACCAAAGTTAACTATCCAAACACTGCTTACCTAGCCAACTAAAAATACCGATACACAAAGTAAGTCACAGAGACAACAATTAAGGTTCACAGGGAGGTAGGGATGGGGAGAGGTGCTGCTTGAAGAGGTGTGTCTTCAGCTTGCGCTTGAAGGTGGGGAGAGATTCTACAGTTCTGACCTCAACGGGGAGTTTGTTCCACCACCGTGGAGCCAGAACAGACAGTAGTCGTGAGCATGAGGTGGAGGTTCGGAAAGGGGGAGGTGCCAAGCGGCCTGTGGAGGCTGAACGAAGAGGTCTGGCAGGGGTGTAGGGTCTGATGATTTTTTGTAGATAAGCTGGGGCAGACCCCTTAACTGCTTGGAAGGCTAGCACCAATGTTTTGAATTTGATGCGAGCCATGACAGGCAGCCAGTGGAGGGAAGTAAGCAGGGGGGTGACATGTGAATATTTGGGAAGGTTGAAGACCAGACGAGCTGCTGCATTCTGGATAAGTTGGAGGGGTCTGATGGCGGACGCTGGGAGGCCAGCCAAGAGGGAATTGCAGTAGTCCAGGCGGGACAGAACCATCACTTGGATCAGGAGCTGGGTCGAGTAGGGGGTGAGAAAGGGGCGGATTCTCCGTATGTTGTATAGGAAGAACCTGCAAGACCGGGTCACCACCGCAATGTTCTCGGAAAGGGACAGTCTGCTGTCCATCACCACGCCGAGGTTCCTTGCACTGGGTGACGGCGTGAGTGTGGTATCCCCGAGGGCAATCTCTCTGAAAAGCAGAATAGTCATTTCTGCAGGGGTGTTTGGCAGGAATAGATCAGCACTGTTTATCAGCCCAGTCAGTGTTTGTGTACAAGGAATAATATTTCAAATAGAGAGATTTCAGATCACCTGCTGCCATTTGCAAGTTTAAAAATAAACCTGAAGTAACTCCAAAGCTGCTTGTAAAGTCACAGAATACCCCAGAGGCTGGACATGTGAACAAGATTATTATCTCATGTTATTCTTTTCTTCAACATTACTGGACATACAATCCGAGACCACTGTGCATTTTAATTTTTCATTTACCTCATTCTTTCCATGAATAATATGCTCAACTTTGGACTGACAAAATGCCTGAATACTCATATTACACTGTACATATTATCTGTGCATGTCTGATTGGGTACTCAGATCAGACGGAGCCACATTAAATCCCATGCATGTGTATACAGACCTTTACTGATCACAATACATTACATTACATTAAATATAATTTGGCTGATGCTTTTATCCAAAGTGACTTACAGTTGATTTAGATTAAGCAGGAGACGATCTTCCCCTGCAGGGTTAAGGGCCTTGCTCAAGGACCCAAGGGTTGTGTGAATCTTATTGTGGCTACACCAGGGTTCAGACCACACAGAACTTCAGTAAATCTGCCCTTCGACCCTTAAGATTAAGTAGTTCCTCCTGAATCTGCCCTCTCTGCTCAGCCTGGCCTCAGTCCAAAACCACACCTCCGAGAGCTATTCGCACAAACAGGAAGTCTCTGAAACTCTCTCTGTTACTCAGAAACGAAACTCAACTCAGCTCAGCCCCGGAAAAACTGTCTCTGTCAGTGTGAGCAGTGAAATGGCTGAGGCCAATATCTCGGTGGATCAGGAAAAGTTCAGCTGTTCAATCTGTCTGGATATACTGAAGGATCCGGTGACTATTCCCTGTGGACACAGTTACTGTATGGGCTGTATTAAGGACTGCTGGGATCGGGATGATCATATTGGTGTCTACAGCTGTCCCCAGTGCAGACAGACCTTCACCCCTAGGCCTGTTCTGGGCAGAAACACCATGCTGGCTGAAGTGGTGGAGAAACTGAAGAAGACAGGACTCCAAGCTGCTCCTCCTGCTCACTGTTACGCTGGACCTGGAGACGTGGCGTGTGATATCTGTACTGGGAGAAAACGCAAAGCCATCAAGTCCTGTTTGGTGTGTCTGGCATCTCACTGTGAAATTCACCTCCAGACTCACTATGAATCTCCTCCGCTTAAGAAACACAAACTGGTCAAAGCCACTGGAAACCTGCAGGAGAACATCTGCTCTAATCACGACAAACTGCTGGAAGTTTACTGTCTTACTGATCAGCAGTGTATCTGTCTCCTGTGTGTGATGGATGAACACAAAGGCCATGATACAGTCTCAGCTGCAGCAGAAAGGACAAAGAAACAGGTAATAACTAAAACTCTTTCACATAATGATGATAGATATGAATTGGCTCACCACTACAATATGTAGGATTTTACCTGTGTAGTTTGTAAAGATTAATACATTTTGAAAAGGTACTGAACAACACAGAGATTCCCAGGTCCACAGAGATAAAGAGCAGCAAGTGAACCAAAGTCACCTCTCTGTGACAGCTCTGTTCACACCCCTCACCCCCCTATTCACTCCCTGAATTGGAATCTACACGGCTGAAGAAGCTAGTTCACACACACACAGCTTTACCTATAAGACCAGTACACTTCTACATACTGACCTGCTGTATGCCATATATTTTGTCTTATTTTCATATGGAAGATTAAAATGTAGTTGAAAAGTTCTTCATTGTATTGTCATTTGTGACACAGAAGCAGCTGGGGGTGACACAGAGTAAGTTCCAGCAGAGAATCCAGGAGAGAGAGAAGGAGCTGCAGGATCTGAGACAGGCTGTGGAGTCACTCATGGTGGGTACTGACCAGTGCGGCTGGTCAATAGGAGCGCATAGGGCGCCGCCCCACCCCCGATCACTCCCACCTCCATACTGTGCAAAAGTCTTAGGCACCTATATAACATTCTGTACAGATAAGATTCTTTCAGAAAAATGTAATGAAAGGTCCCAAATAAACGTACTATACATTTTACATTACATTTGAGTAATTTGGCAGAATAGATAAAAACTGAATCAGTGGCCTGTAGTGCAGTGGTTAAGGTAAATGACTGGGACACGCAAGGTTGGTGGTTCTAATCTCGGTGTAGCCACAATAAGATCTGCAAAGCCATTGGGCCCTTGAGCAAGGCCCTTAACCCTGCATTGCTCTTGGGGAGGATTGTCTCCTGCTTAGTCTAATCAACTGTATGTCGCTCTGGATAAAAGCGTCTGCCAAATGCCAATAATGTAATGTAAAAATCACCCTTCAGCGTTAAAACTGCATCACGTCTCTGAGATAGCCAACGCTGTCCTGCAATTCTATAAGACAATCAGCAGCAAGGTTGTTCCAAGCATGTTGGAGAACTTGACACAGTTCTTTTGTTTTGGTTTGCTTCTGATCTGACTGCCTTGATCAAGTTCTTATGTAAAAAGTAGTAAATTGCTTACAGTAATATGTAACTTTTTAAAAGTAAATACAAAAATGTCTCTGTAAAATCTACTCTTTTGAAAAAAGAATATTTGGAAAGCTGGGCAGCATGGATGGTGCAGTGGGTGGGCAGCATGGATAGTGCAGTGGATAGCACGGATGGTGCAGTGTGTAGCATGGATGGTGCAGTGGGCAGCATGGATGGTGCAGTGGGTAGCATGGATGGTGCAGTGGGTAGCATGGATGGTGCAGTGGGTAGCATGGATGGTGCAGTGGGCAGCATGGATGGTGCAGTGGGTAGCATTGATGGTACAGTGGGCAGCATGGATGGTGCAGTGGGCAGCATGGATGGTGCAGTGGGCAGCATGGATGGTGCAGGGGGTAGCACTGCTGCCTCACAGCAAGGAGGTCCTGGGTTCCAATCCCAGTCGGCCGGGATAATCGAAAACCAGGAAAGCAGAAGGGCAAACAAAACAAGAGGGCAAGGCAAGCTCGAAAATCAAAGTCAAAGGGGTGTCTAGGAATCTGAAGATATAGGCGTACAAGTAATTCAGCTCTATAACTGATCAACGTTCTGACAATGGGTGAAACGGAGAGTGAGGTTTAAATATATGAGGGAAGGTGACAATCTAGGCGGGGCTGGGGAGAAGGTGGGCTAAACAAATAGACAACAGGTTGGGAAACATAAGAGGGTAATAACATAAGGTAATAACAGGAGGGAGACGAAAACGCGGACTGGATGCACGTAAGCAAACATGTAAAACATACGGCTCCGGATTAGGGAGTAGACATTTGCATAGATTGAAGACGTAGTGAGGCATAGGGAGGCGGAGTTACAGAACAGTGCAGAAATACTAAGAGATTGCGTTCATGAATTAGTTACGTGAATACTTCTAACTACCCAATAAAAGTGACTGTTAGTTAGTTAGTTAGACAGACAGTAAGTGTATTAATCGGATTAGTACTGTACAATATCTAGATTACTAGTAGTTAGTAAGAATAGTGCTTTACAACATTTAACTACCTAGAGAAGCAGGAAGTACGAATCGCGAGTATGGAAGGAATGTTGAAAACCCGAAACTACCGTAAACAACCGAATAGTGGGACATGCAGACAGGGGAGTGACTCGGCTGGTAAACGTTCAGACGCAGACATAACAGGGGATCACAAAAGAGAAACAACAACAACACCAAATGAATTAGCACGCCACAAGTTATTTAATTGAATAGTTTATGCATTATAGCCTTTTTTCTTTAAAATAGACTGTATGAGTGTATGAGACTGTATTTGGTATGAGTTTAGCATTATCACATATTGTACAACGAAAGCGTAATAACCATGACCGAGGCATAGTTTTCTTATTTAAGGATATATAAACACACACCACTGTTAAAGTAAACGCAGTTGTGCTATTTTCCGGTGAATGAATAAAAAAAGACCTGTAAAAAACGGTGTACTGATATAAGACACGGAGAGACGTGGGCCTTGCACCCGCTGCACCGCCTGTATCACCGCCACTGGTTCTAACGCTAGCAGTAGCCTGGAGCTGTTTGTCTCCATCACAGATGTAGCAAGTACAGTAAGTCATTTATTTATGTAATGTTTAAATATTTATTTAGTTTAGCCATTCCAAAACGGCTGGACTTTGCTTGTCTTCATAGTTAGCTTCTAGAGCACTATGTTTGTAGCGACAGCTACTTAACTGGCTAACTGCTTTATAAAAGCAAGATGGCGGCTACTGTGCGCTGCCAGTATTTAACCAGTTAACATAATTTAGCTAACGTATCCGTTCCCAAATTGTAATTAAATTGCTAGTTAGCTGTGTGAGCTATATGATTTGTGTTACTGAGGGATTTGTGAATGAGATGCGACATTGGATCAGGCGGTAAGAGCAGTCAGCTGGCAGGTTGCCAGTTCAATCCCGCCCTAGGTGTGTCGAGGGGTCCCTAAGCAAGACACCTAAACCCGAAATGTTCCTGACTGATTGACTGGTTGACTGAGCTGGTTGGTGCCTTGTATGGCAGCCAATCGCCGTTGGTGTGTTTGTGTATGAATGGGTGAATGAGAAGCATCAATTGTACAGCGCTTTTGATAAAGGTGCTATATCAATGCAAACCATTTACCAGATGCTGCTGCAGGGGGGCTGTTATGTGGGTAGGTCATTTTGTGTATGGAGAGGTTGCAGAGGGGAGGTTTTGGGTAACGGGCTACTTCAGGGGCTGGGTTGTAACCAGAAGCTCGTGGGTTAAGAGCTAGTTAGGTGAGGCGATTCGGTTAGCTGTGAACTGTCTGTGGCAGGGAATAAAAGCGGGCCAGTTGGCTAGCAAAGCAAGCGCTTTGTTTTCAGTTCTTTAATTGGCCCTTAGCTGCTGCTGCTGCTTGCCACAATGTCTTGTCTTGATAACTACTGTTATTTTGTTAATAAAACATATTTTTAAAAACAAAACAGTCATTGGGAGAGTTAGGCTGTAAACCAAGAAGCCTTATCATCGCGGTGTAAGAATTTATCGTGGCGATTAAGGAATTCCAATTGTGGCGTGTGAGTGTAATGTGGGCGTTCGGAACACCCAGTTAGCTCATGATGTTCCGAACAGTGCAACTTTCCTGTCCAATAACTAAGACTTGCGTACTAGTTTTTGCTCATCATGAGTATGTATAAAGTTCAATTCATTCCGCTTTAATAAAATAATTTCAGCATACAGTATACATTCCTCAGGAGAAACACTACCATTGCACGAATGCTTATGGTCCCCCGTTTTCTGTTCGGAACGCAGTTAATGTTCGTTTTGTAAAAAAATATTTTTCATTTCGATGGTTTATTGTGTGTATTTCTACAGAACCCCGAGGATAAAGGTAGCTTCCACATTTGGCGAAATAGGCCTTGTTGCGTACAATTTGCTTTAGTTTCTGATTCCTTTGTCAATTTATTGTTTTGTTGTCTAATATATTAGAATTGTTGGTCAGAGTTGTAGATATGCTTTTTATTTAAGACCATTTCTCGCACTGTGTGGCGCCCCACCCAGGTAAATGGCCACCAGCCACCATTGGGACTGACCAGAGGAGAAGACAACAGCTGGATGCTGGAAGAGCCATTTCAGGCCTCAGCCAGGGCTCTCCTCCAGTCAGCCAGCGAGGAGCCCAGTGTTGGGCCACTGACCCACACCGTGGGGAACAGGCTGTCTGGGGTCCCAGTAAGAGCTGAGTAAAAGGCCTAGTTAAAATGTACAACCCTCCTCCTTCTGTTTCTCCTAACAGCGCTCTGCACAGACAGAAGTGGAGGACAGTGAGAGGATCTTCACTGAGCTGATCCGCTCCATTGAGAGAAGGCGCTCTGAGGTGAAAGAGCTGATCAGAGATCAGTTGAAGGCTGAAGTGAGTCGGGCTGAAGGACTCCTGGAGCGACTGGAGCAGGAGATTGCTGAGCTGAGGAGGAGAGAAGCTGAGCTTGAGCAGCTTTCACACACACAGGATCACATCCATTTCCTCCAGGTAACATCACTGGCTCTCTGACAGTCTGCACTGTGTACACTGTACATACATGGTGAGGTGTGTTCCTCTTTGACAAAGATCTGCTCCTGGTGTCTGCACAGGAATCTGTGTTCACTGTCTGTCTCTTTCTGTTTGTCTGCAGAGCTGTCAGTCCCTCTGTGCCCCTCCTGGACCTGGGGACTTACCCAGCATCACTGTCAGTCCAAACGTCTGTTTTGAGGCTGTGAGGAAATATGTCTCTGAACAGAAAGAGCGACTAGAGGATTTTGTCAAAGCGGAGTTCAAAGTTTCTGGAAGAGGTTGGTGGACAAACCCTGCTGCAGAAAGTGTGTTTAGTCACTGCACACAACACAGTGGTGAGGTGATCTGCCTAAGATTCACTCTTACAACATGAAAGGCATTTACACACGTTATATATTATAAACCATTGTGCAGTGTTTGGGTCTGTGGGACCTGTTTTCAATGTTTATTTAAAGAAAAATGATACATTTAAATATTTTTTTCAACCTGAGACACATTGGCCTGGCCTCATTTAAAAGAACACAATTTCATTTAGTGCACACTGCACCCCCCTTCACATTTATATTACATACACTCAGAGATCACTTTATTGAGCAGGCCTGTACACCAGCTTGTTAATTCAAATATTTAATCAACCAATCATGTGGCAGCAACTATATGGATGAAAGCATGCAGACATGGTCAAGACGTTCAGTTGTTGTTCAGACCAAAATCAGAATTGGGAAGAAATGTAATCTAAGTGGCTTTGACCGTGGAATGATTGTTGATGACAGACAGGGGGGAATCAGGATCTCAGAAAATGCTGTTCTCCTGGTATTTCAAGCAGAGCTCCAAAAGAGGAAGATTATATCTCTGTTGTAACAATGCTTCTTGGCAATACATTATATACCATTGGAAAACCTGTTTATTTCCCTTTTAAATAGTGCCCCATATTTTAGGAAGATGCATTTGTGGGATGAGCAGCACAGCTGAGTATGTTGGTAGCGCTCATGTAAAATTTGCCAAATCTTCTCTGCCAACGCCAAACAGCTTATTCTGCTGTTGCTATTGTACGAGTCCTCGCACGGGACTCCAAATTATGTAGGGTCCTCGCATGGGGCTCCAAATTATGTAGGGTCCTCGCACGGGGCTCCAAATTATGTAGGGTCCTCGCACGGGGCTCCAAATTATGTAGGGTCCTCGCACGGGCCGCCAAATAACGTAGGGATTTTACTCTCTACGAAACCGGGGCGCCAGTTAATGTTATGTAGCAGTATAACTGCGAAAAGTAATCAGTCTCATAAAATTACTGTTATCAGAAATATCTAGCCACAAATTTAGTATTTCAATTAATAATTAAAATAACCAATATTAATGATTAAACATACCGATAACCTGAAGGTTGGAAGTTCTTTGAAAGACTGCTTTAACTCGGCTCTCATGTCTATGTGATTCCAAAACAGACACCGGGGTTTAATAAAATATATTTATTAAACAATGTACAAACACAGTACAGATAAACTAACGGGAATTAGTAGGGGAAGTTAGGGTGTGCGTGTGTGTGGGCGGGCGCAAGCACGCGTGTCGCTTTAACAAAGGAAAGGTAAAAGTGGGAGTAGCTGGCTTGGGTAAGTTCTGGGTGTGTTAATGAGTATCAGTGTTAGCTGTGAGAAGAGCGACTACTTGTGTAGTTCACTCTATATATGCGCGAAAGACAACAAATCAATTCACGTACATACACGGCTAACAGAATACATTCAAATGGTAAGACGGCAAATATAGAAACACAGATTCAAAATAACAGTTCAGACTAAGCTAACACTGGCTATGCCTGAAAATGCTTGTTTAGTCTTACTGAGTGCATACGCATTGCTGGATCCAAAAGACGTGCTGTCCTTGTAGGAGCCGCGATGGTGCGGTGAATGCGTGTCCTGGAGAGGTGCGCAAAGCTGGGGCGTTCCCGTCTTAGCCGCACCTTGTTATCTGGTCCGCTCGGTTGCTGGAAGGATGTTCGTTGGTCCCTTTTCCGGGTGGAAAAGTTTGTTGCTGTTGTTCTTTGGTGAGCTTTGCAGGGGTAAACTGATGTAGCGTTCCGCGTACACCAGTTTCCACTCACTATAGGCCACGAAGTTACTGCAAGGTAACTAGGCGTGTCCATTGGCCTGGTTGTGCGCTGTGCAGCATTCAGCCTCTGTCCGGGTCTCGGAGCAGATGAGCTGAAGCGAATGGCCAAAAAGGGTGCGTCGAAGAAATGGGCGAAGAGAGTGAAGAGAAGAAAGAGAAGAAGAGAAGCAGAAGAAGCAGAAGAGAGATCCCAAGAACGTGTCTTGCTCTTATACGGGAAAGTTTATTGCTCCCGCCATTACGGGATTGGCTGAACCAAGCTAGACGTCATGCGGGGTGGACGTCGCGGAATTGTCCTGTGGGATTGTGGGAGTTGTGGTTCCTACATCCCCCTTGTGGTCTCAGGATGCGGCTGAAGCCATTGTTTCTTGAGAGCACAAAAGTCAGTTCACAGTCCACAGGTCAAGTACATTTGGTCGGTAACACAGTTCACAATTGACTGACAAACATCCAGATATTTATCAACAATTAACTAAACTGGTCTAAAACACATGATACAAACAATGTTAAAAACTAAGGTTGAGCAGTGAAAACATTGTCACAAAACATAAGAAACCTTGGTGAAAGGGTTAGTCGTTTTGTTAGTTATTGGATGGCGTCCAGAAGGTCTTGTGGTCTTGTCTTACTTGGGGAAGAGGTGGAGTAAGGCACACTGGGGTGTGGCAATATACTTGTGTGGCCGTTAGCTACAAAAACCCAGTTCCATTATACCACCATATGTTATGATTATGCCACTCTCATCTATTTGGCGGGGATGGGAGAGCCCACTGATACTCTACAGTAAAGATCCTTCCCCACGCTAGTGTTATTCAAATGAATGAAATGATTGGAGGCTGATGTATCAAAAGCAATACAGTAATACTTTATTTATAACATTCGTTATAACATTATAACATTCGTTCAGAGCAATTAAAATATTTGTTGTGTAGAGGACCAAACCTTTACTTACAGCAGTGTATTAGGAGTACATACACAAGTTCTCATAAACACAAGTTTATATGAAAGATTCCAATAAATAAAGTTGGGCAGCACCCCAGTGCTCAATATTGACAGGCAACCCACTTTTGATCCACAATAAGTACAGGGCTCCCCAGTGACTCAGCACCCCAAGCACCGCAACCAAGGTGACACCATGTTAACCATAAAAGGCTTGGTCAATACACACCAATCATAATCACACCACACGGGGGGTCCCCGTAACACATTGAGCATCGAGCCCTGCCCACTAAATATGAGAACCCAAGCAAAGCCAATTAAGATTTAGAACAAGTAATGTAGTAACAAGTAAAGTGCATGAAGTGCCAAGATAATCAGTTAGATAGACAATTGTCCAAATTACACCTGCCCACTGGCACCTCCCCTTGTCCCAGCCTTGATATTGCACACTGCCCCCATATAATGGTTGATTACAATAGTACAGCCCACCCTTGGTATTGCACACTGCCCAAACACAACAAGTTCCATCAATAGTAAAACATCAATGATTAAAAGAGCTTATTTTCATAGACATGATATGAATAAATAAACATATACAAACTTCACATATGGGAAAACAGTGGCTAGCTGTCCAAACAAAATGGCAAAAAACGACGAGTGGCGGGGTTCATTCACAAGCCGGCTCCCAGGCCATCCGCCCCCCCGCACGCAGCAGCAATTAGGCAAACACTCTTAACACCAACACGATCTGTTGAAAGACATTAAATATGAATATTCTCAGTGCGCACAGCAGGGCACCGCTTCAATGCTTTGTTTATTATACACCCCTTACTGCGATTAAGAGGGAATCACTAGCGGAGATTTAAGAATCGTTCTATTTACCTGCAAATTCCACGAAACAGACCATAGCAAAATCACATTACGGCCCATCCCAAGGCTCACATCAAAACCACACAATTTATGGGAAGCATACCTACCCTCGTTAAACCCAACAAAATGCCTCCGTACTTCAGTTACCGGTGACTGCACACGCACACCCTTTAACACACGGAACGCCAATGCCCGGATTGTCTTCGTCCGTCGGTAATCTACAAGAACCCACATACTTATAAGCGTCGTACTCTATTATAAGGCAGCTAATGCTGGCCTAATATAACAGCATGCCAAACAATTCCAACTTACCGCACTTTCCACTCCGGTCCCCTTGCTAAGCAGCTGACTGATGACGCAAGAATCCTGCCCCTATGCACACCTCGTCATTTAAGCCCTTACTATTCGCCCCTGGGTCCTAAAGTCCCACTGGCTACACTTGTAAAGATTACACTGTAGTTCCTACATGCAATACTTTACCATAGTTCAGTAGGTGTAGAAAGAAGCAATGAACGTTTACAATTTGTAACGGGTGTCGGATTTGACTTTACAGTACCTACTTACGATCTGCGTTTGCTGCTGCTACATGCAAATCTAAGTGGCTGCTGTAAACTACCAGTTTATTTTGCCACCCCCTTTGGTAGGAAAGGTGTGCAAAAGAAAGTGGTCAAAGCTTCAGCTGGGAGTCTGCCTGTGAGGAGACCATGGCTATAGATCAGTCTTATTCAACATCTTTTGATGGAGGTTGAACAAGACCAGATAGCTCTTTGGAGTGGTTACTCAAGGCATACACACTACTGAACAAAGGTTAGAGGCTTTAGTTGTCCTCAGAAGAACTGAAGAAGCTCTCTTCAGACAAGGTATCTTCCTTATCAGAGGATAAGGAGGGCCTACCGGGTTGGTCTTCTCTCCAATTCCGGCTGAATCAGAGTGTGAGAAGCGACCACGGTGGCTCTTAACCGGGAACTTACTCGTATGCCGTTGTTTTAAGCTATTAGACTTAAAAGGGGCAACCTGGAAAGTGCCAGCTGGTTTGGTCGGAACAACGTGCTTTGCTGTTTCCAATACCTCGTTCCTGGGCACAATTCTTAAAGTGTCCCAGACCATTTGGGCTTCATTTCTTAATTCAAGGGCTGAGTGTTGGCCCCTTGAAAACAGTGAAACATGAGTTCGGACACAGGGGTGCAGGTTGTGCACAAAAAGGGATTTGAAAGCTGGATCTTCATCTAAGCCTGGTCCGTTTCTGCCCTGGAAAAACGCATGTTTAAGACGTTGGTAGAAGTCTTTTGGTCGTTCTGTACAGCTATGTTTAACCTCCACAGATTTGATCATGGCTGTGGCCCGATCAGACCGTGGCAGGTACTCAGCTACCAATGCTTCACAAACCTTAGGATAGCTAGAACGAACCTTTAGTGGAAGTTGTTCCATAAATGTATGGATCTCTCTAGTAGAGGTTTTCCATACAAGTCTTACCTTTTCTCGATCGGTTGCCCTGGGCAGATCCGAGAGACAGTAGTCAACTTCTCTGAAGTAACTCTGAATGTTAAATTCAGAGTCCTTGGGGTCAAATGTGTGGACATACTTCGCTATGGCCTCTAGCTCCTCAAAGCGAAGACTGTGAAGTTGCACTAGTCTGCCTGTTTGGTGAAGGAGAGACTGAAATCACATTTGAATGTGAACGCGTTTCATGCAGAGCTTGACGTCCTCGGTTAGGTTTAGGGGGCGGAGCTGCAAAACAGTCATTATTCTCACAATGGTTGGCAGAAGATGAATTGTCGCTGTCAGTGTACTGTACAGAGCTGTCACCTTTCCTCTCAGTTATAAAGGGAAAGCTAGCGCTATTAGCGTTGCTTTTTGTGTGCCCAATTAATAAAGCAGAATCTCCTCTACCGTGTCCACGGGAGGGTTCCCTGACCTCCTCGCGAGAGGGGTAAGCATGGAAGGTGCAGTCCTGTACCTGCCTGACTGTTTCTCCTTTGCGGAGATGGACCACCGTTGGGATGGAGTCCCCCCTTTCCCTTTCTAGAGAAGAGGTGGACAAACCATTGCAAGGGTGGTCAACAACACTGCAATCTGAGGAGACTGAGGAGTCTCCATCAGAGCAAGCTGTGGAACTGGGATCTGACAAACCCGAATCAATTTGTGACCCCCCTTCCCCCACCTTGTGGTGTAAGGAGGAAGCGGGAGAAGCTGGAGTTGGGCAAGCCTGAGAAAGCAGATTTACAGAAGAGTGGATGTGGTAGCTTGTGGCATCCACTCTTCAACTGAAATAATTCCTCTCTGTAGGAACAAAGATCTGATTCGGCTGAATGCAGATCACGCAAGTATTTTACTGCTTTCTTGCCAACAGTTTGAAGCTCAAGTAAAACACTGGTGTGTTGTCCTTTGAGGTATGCCATCTCTGATTCCAGGTTTTTGTTGCTCTGAAGAGCAAGACTAATCTGTCTGGCAAAGTTTAAGACTAGACAACTGAGAATTTGGTCTTTTGACTGGGTGGGGGAGTGACCTTTCTCATTGATAAGTGAGAACATTTCTTTCCTACAATCAGTGAGGTTCATCTGATTCAGGAAAGCTATGTAGCCAGGTGCTAAACCATGGGCTAAAAAGGAAAGGTACTCATCAATAGATATGGGTTCCATATCTCAAGCAAAATAAAACTAAAAGCTAAATCAGTAACTTAAGAGGGTACTCTTGAAGTTAACTATTTCACAAGGGCCTTGAGCTCCTAAAAGTTGGCAATGTTCACCAAAATCACAATCCAACATACAAGTTGTGATGAAGGATAAAGAATTTAAAACGCTCTTTGAATATTCTCTAACTGTAGTACAAGGTAGCTATAGCATCACACAGGGACTCGGGTAGCACTAGCGGTACTGCAATGCAACAACAGCAAAATGACCGAACATATGGTGGATATTCTGAACGTAAAATAGGAACTGTGATGCTCATCACATTAATCCAAAGTACCAGAATGTGACAAGTTGAAATTACAATTAAATTAGAATTTAAAAGTAACATTCAATTAATTATTAAAATTACTTTGATAGAGTAATTATAATGAATAAAAGTACGGCTAATAATACTATTATTGATAATACGTATTATACCGGAAGGTAAATGCAAATCAACATACTACCGTGTAAGATTACGAATGTAATGCCACAATGTTACACGAGGGGGCAGTGTATCGAGAAAGCGGCTCATGCATGCTTTAACTCGGCTCTCATGTCTATGTGATTCCAAAACAGACACCGGGGTTTAATAAAATATATTTATTAAACAACGTACAAACACAGAACAGATAAACTAATGGGAATCAGTAGGGGAAGTTAGGGTGTGTGTGTGCGTGTGTGTGGGCGCGCGCAAGCACGCGTGTGTCAAGTGAACTGAGACTGGATGCAGTTATCAGAACTCCACAGGAGTCCCCCCTTTATTAGAACGTGCACAGGCAGTAGATTATGAACATTGACAACAACGTCTGCTGTGCGCCAACCACACTTGACTCCCCCCCGCTACCGGTTACATTGACTGACGTCACGTCTGGTGGTAGAGCAATCCTACTGGCTACGACGTCTGTCACTCAACCAGTATATTTCAATACCTTGACATCTCCCCCTCAAATCAACATCCCTCTCTATAACAATAACAGGGTTACAATCAATCAAACTCGTCTTTACTGTCCCCCTTTTTTCTTTTTTTTTTCTCTTTTTTTTTTCTTTAGGGAACCAAAATCACTACCAAAACCAATAACAATGTACTTCCCAACAACAAACACATAATGTTGCATTTATCAGACTTCCTTCTTTAGCATGCAATGTGTGTTACAATTTCTTTAAGGATCTTTTTTTTCACATAAATTACATTTGGCTTAACAATCCATTCTCCAGACGGGTTTGCTTACTCTACCCGACAGTGTCACCACAGAACCTTCTGGTGTGTTTCTTTCCAGTCCATTGTTTACACACTGTCCCTGAGAAGAGATCTGGTGTTGTGTGTCATCTCCTTCTGACTCTGTGTGCAGTGACAGTCCAGTAGTCTCCGTATTCTCTGTCGTTGCTTGTGGCACACATTGTATGTGCCGTCTGTTCCTCCTGATCTCTCCTCCCCCTGGTGTGTTCACCTGATAGGAGCGCCGTGTACTGCTCTCACTGATGACAGATGCTGGTCCTCTCCACCTCTTTTCCCCGTCCAGCTTCAGCAGCCCATGATCTCCAGGTCGAAGCTGTGGCAACTCTTTAACTCCATGTCTCCTGTTGAAGTAGAATGCCTGTTGCTGTTTGGCCTCCGCGTCCCTGCGTCTGATGAGGTCTTTATCCGGCCACTTGGGGACCAGGTTCCTCTTGAGTGTTGGGAGTGTAGTTCTGATTTTACGTCCCATGAGTAACTCAGCTGGGCTCACACCTGTCGAAGTTGTTGGTGTCGCTCTGTAGCACATCAACGCTAACACTGGGTCATCCTGTTTGAGAATGCGCTTAGCAGCTTGCACAGCGCGCTCTGCATGACCATTACCCTGTGGGTTGTGTGGGCTGGATGTAATGTGCTCAATATCATATTGTCTGCAAAAGTCCTTCCAGGCCTCACTACTGTAGCACGGCCCATTATCACTCTGGATCTGTTCTGGGGCCCCAAATCTGGCAAACGTAGCCTTAAGTACTTTAACAACCTGCTCTGTTGTGGTAGAGGTCAACTGTAATATCTCCAGGTACCGTGAGTAATAGTCTGGTACCACACAGTAGTGTTTGCCATTATGTTCACACAAATCTGTTGCTAACTTTTGCCACGGACGTTCCGGCAAGGGTGTGGGCTGTAGTGGCTCTCTGCGCTGTGTACGCTTGTTTGTCTGGCAAAAGTGGCATGTTTCCACCCTCTGTTTGATATCAGCCGATATTTTGGGCCACCACACTCTTGTCTCTTGGGCTCTTTCCCTGCACTTAGACAGGCCTTGGTGTCCCTCATGTATGCGCTCTAGCATCTCCTGTCTCATGGACTGTGGAATCACAATGCGACATCCTAATGTCACAAGGCCCTCACATAGTCTCTTACACTGAGTGGTGTGTTACTCACTCTTTCAGGTCATCCATCTGCGATCAGCTTCCATACATTTTGTAGCTGCTCATCCTCTTGTGTAGCAGATCTGATCCTATCCAGTTTGTGCTGTGACACTGGCCAACTGTGAGTAACAGCATTTACATGACACTCGATGGTCTTCTCTGTGGTGTTGTCCCCGCTCTCCACAGGACTGCGTGACAGGGTATCTGCAATGACCAGAGTCTTACCTGGTGCATATTCCGCTCTCGCATTGAACCGCATCAGCCGCATCAGGAGTCGCTGACACCTCACTGGCACCGTATCCAGGTCCTTACTGTTTATCAGTGGCACCAGTGGCTTGTGGTCTGTGATGAGCCGGAAACTGGCCATGCCAACCAGGTACTTTTGGAACCTCTCACAGGCCCACACTCCTGCTAAGCATTCCTTCTCAATCTGTGCGTATCGTGTCTCTGTATCTGACAGTCTCCTGGAGCAGTACGCGACAGGTTTCCAGCTTTCACCACTGTGCAGCTGTAGAAGGACAGCCCCTATCCCATAACTGCTTGCATCCACTGAAACAGCTGTTTGTCTTTGTGGGTCATAGTGTGCCAAGACAGGCAAGGTGATAAGGTCTTCCTTCAGTCTCTGGAACGCTTGCTGTTGTGGCTGATCCCATGCCCACATGTTTCTCTCTTTCAGCAGTTCATACAGAGGACCTGCAGCTGATGCCAGGTCTGGAATATACTTGCTCATGTAGTTTATCATGCCTATAGCATGTTTTAACTCGTGCACATTTGTGGGTGTTTTTAGCTCACTGATAGCACTGACTTTGCTTGGGTCTGCTCGCACCCCACTGGCATCCACAATGTGGCCCAGGAAGCGCAGCTCTGCTTGTCTGTACACACATTTTTCCTTGTTCAGTTTCAGACCCACCTGCTTCATTCTCTCTAGTGTGCTCTGCAGGTGTTGGTTGTGTGTGGTCACGTCTTTGCCGTGGACGATTACATCGTCCATGTACACTGCCACGCCCTCCAGTCCTTCCAACAGTTCATTCATTTTCCTCTGGAAAATCTCTGGTGCAATATTTATCCCAAACGGCAGCCGCTTGAAACAGTACCTCCCAAAAGGTATAATGAAGGTTGTCAGGAGGCTACTGTCTTCATGCAGCGGTATCTGCCAGAAGCCGGATGCTGCATCTAGAGATGTGAAGACTGTGGCACCTGACATCTTGGCCAGAGTCTCCTCTGTCGTTGGCAGTTGATATCTCTCTCTTTTGAGGTTTTCGTTGAGCTTTTGGAGTGCAACGCAGATCCTCACTGAACCTGTTGGTTTCATGACTGGCACCATGGGCGCGCACCAGTCAGTGGGTTGTGTGACTTTCACAATCACACCCTGCTCCTCCATTCTCTGTAGCTCTGTCTGGACTTTAGGTAGGAGTGGTAGAGGGACCCTTCTGGCAGTGTGTACAGCATATGGTACAGCTCCGTCCTTCAGGTGAATCTTAACAGGGTCTGTTTTCATTGTCCCCTGAAGACCTGCTGCTGCTCTGACCTGCTACTCTCTTAACCAGCCCCATCTCTACCGCTGTCTCTCTGCCAAGTAGGTTGCTGACCGTAGACCCTCTTGCTACGTAAATATTGAAAATGTACTTCCTCTGCTTGTGAAGTGTACTGGCCGTAAACTGCCCCATTATATCCAGTGCCCCACCTGGACTGTCTAGCAGTCCCCTAGACTAGCTGTCTTTCGGGTTTGAGTGCGCTGAATGTCTCTTGGTTCATCACAGTAACGTCGGCCCCTGTGTCAATCCTGAATTTAACTGGAGTGTGTCCTATTTTTATCCTTTCTGACCAGTGATCTGTACTGCCTAGGTTTATTTTGCTCACCGCCCCCAGGTAAAAGCTTTCCTCATCCTCTTTACTGTCCTGAGTGACTTCTCTCACTGACTTAGAAAAACACAGTCTTTCCCAGTGGCCTTTTCTCCCACATTTCCTACATTCTGTGTCCAGTGCTGGGCATTTGGCTTGGGCATTATTTTCTTTACCGCACCGGCGACATTTGTTGTCTCCCAAGGGAGCTTGCTCCCACCTGCCACTCGTCTCCTTAGCAGGCTGCCTCTCGCCTCTTCTCCACGGCCGCCGCTGTGTCACCTCCTGGACGTTGAGCGACGCTTGTTGCAGCTGTTGGCTCATCTGCTCCTCGACGTCCTCCGCTTGCCTCACCATCTGTATCGCTGTCTCTAGGGTGAGGTCGGGCATCAGTTGCATTCGCTTGGAAAGTTCTCTGTTGTGGATGCTGACGACCAGTCTGTCTCTGATATGTTCACTTTTTAATTGTCCAAAATCACAGTTCTCACTCAGCTCGTATAGAGCTCTGATGTATGACTCCGCCGTTTCCCCCTGTTTCTGTACTCGTCGGTGGAAGCACGCTCTTTCGTGTATAACGTTCTTTTTCGGTAAGAAGTAGGCGTCATATTTAGCTAACACTGTGTTATAATCATCGTCCTTCTCACCCGCAGCAAAGGTAAAGGATTTGAAGATATTCTCCGCCTCATTGCCCATGACGTAAATGAGAGTGCTAACCTGGACTTCTCCGTCTTCGGCACCCAAATTTGCAGCCGACCGATACCGCGAAAATCTCTTGGTTCCAGGCTGGCCATTCCGACGGTCGCTCAAAATTGAAGTTTTCCGGTGGATTAAACTTTGCCATCTTATTGGTTCCTTCACTTAAACTTCTGACACCATGTCAAGTGAACTGAGACTGGATGCAGTTATCAGAACTCCACAGGAGTCCCCCCTTTATTAGAACGTGCACAGGCAGTAGATTATGAACATTGACAACAACGTCTGCTGTGCGCCAACCACACTTGACTCCCCCCCCGCTACCGGTTACATTGACTGACGTCACGTCTGGTGGTAGAGCAATCCTACTGGCTACGACGTCTGTCACTCAACCAGTATATTTCAATACCTTGACAGTGTGTCGCTTGAACAAAGGAAAGGTAAAAGTGGGAGTAGCTAGCTTGGGTAAGCTAGAGTTCTGGGTGTGTTAATGAGTATCAGTGTTAGCTGTGAGAAGAGTGACTACTTGTGTAGTTCACTCTATATATGCTTCCGATTGGCTGAACTAAGCTAGACGTCATGCGGGGTGGATGTTGCGGAATTGTCCTGTGGGATTGTGGAAGTGGTGGTTCCTACACTATTGACTCTTGTTTGGTGTTGTTTGGCGGATTGGATGATTGAAGTCTATCAGTAACAAGGAAGACATATTGTACAATTTTACAGTTTATTCATTTAACAAACAGTCAGGAGCCTCAATAGCGTATGGAAGAACCATACACAGCCACAACAGCCTGGCACCTCCTCAGCCAGGATTTGTCGCAAGTCAGCCAACGTGGTTGTGTTGGTCACTCTAGAACCAACAGCATGCCCCAGCTGTCTGATAAACCCTGCTCTGTGGGGGCGAGTGTTGTCATCTTGGAGGATGGAGTTCGGTCCCAGACTGTGGAGATATAGGATTGTAGAAGACAGTCTACAGTTCCTAAGTGCTGAAAGGGTGAGGAACCGGTCTTCTTGGGACGCCCACGTCACGGTCTGTCTCTGACATCGCCCATTTCATGAGATTTGGCACATTTTTCATGAGCGCAACCCACATACTCAGCTGTGCTGCTCCTCCCACAAATGCATGTTCCTTACAAATGGGGCAGCATTTAAAAGGGAAATGAACAGGCTTTCCAATGGTAAAAATATGTTGCCAAGAAGCATTGTTACAACAGAGAAATTACCTACCAAACACAAATTGACAAAAAAAAAACTCTCTCTCACAGGTTATATATTATTAATGAGAGGGATGAGTGTCATTTCAGTCTTTCTCACAGGTTTTACACTCAGTGAGCACTTTATTAGGTATTTATTCAACATTTTTTAGACTTCCTCTTCTGTAGCCTATCCACTTAGAGTTATGATGCGTTGTGAGTTTAGAGAAGCTCTTCTGCATACCACTGTTGTAATTTGTGGTTATTTGTGTTACTGCCACCTTCCAGTCAGCTTGGACAAGGCTGGCCCTTCTCTGACCTCTCTCATAAACAAAGCATTTTGGCCAGCAGAACTGCTGCTCACAGGACATTTTTTGTTTTTTGCACCATTCTCTACAAACTCTAGAGACTGTTGTGCGTGAAAATCCCAGGAGATCAGCAGTTACAGAAATGCTCAAACCAGGCCGTTTGGCACCAACAATCATGCCACAGTAGAAATCACTGATTTCACTCTTTCTGACAGGTTATATATTATTAATGAGAGGGGTGAGTGACATTTCAGTCTGTCTCAGGTTATATATTATTAATGACAGGGTTGAGTGGCATTTTAGTCTGTTTCACAGGTTATATATTATTAATGAGAGGGGTGAGTGACATTTCAGTCTTGCTCACAGGTTATATATTATTAATGAGAGGGGTGAGTGACATTTCAGTCTGTGTCACAGGTTATATATTACTAATGACAGAGGTGAGTGACATTTCAGTCTGTTTCACAGGTTATATATTGTTAATGAGAGGGGTGAGTGACATTTCAGTCTTGCTCACAGGTTATATATTATTAATGCAGGGGTGTGTGACATTTCAGTCTTTCTCACAGGTTATATTTTATTAATGAGGGGGGTGAGTGACATTTCAGTCTGTCTCACAGGTTATATATTATTTATGAGTGGGGGTGAGTGATATTTCAGTCTGTCTCACAAGTTATATTTTCCTTGATCCTGGAACGAGTTTCAGGCCAAGCTTAAACTTGATTCTCTTATTTCATGAAATGATTTCAATTTGAGAGTCATGCATGTTCTCATGTTAAGCTGCTACTGCTTTAAGTTGCATGGATATGTTTAATTCACTCTTTCCCTGTGTTATGTTCTGTCATATTGTATGGATTGTAATTCAATTTGTTCTGTATATACCTACATAATTATGTATATTATTGTAATGGATCTGTGATTGTGATTCTGTGATCTTAGTCTGCTATTTGACCCTGTCATGGCTCGGTCTCATTTGTAAAAGAGGTTTTAATCTCAATGTGACTTCCTAGTGCTCACAAACTCCAGATAATCCAGAATATCACAGAGGTGTTCAGTGTGAATAGGGATGAAATCTGTAAAAGTACCCAGTATGTTAGGGGCAGTTCTTCTGGCTAGGGCATAACCTTAAATGTTTTCAATGAAAGCTTTGTTTAATCTTGAGAGAACAAAATACAGTATGACCAGTATGTCTTTGTTTACTAGGATGCAAGATACTGCATAGAGATGAGAGGAGAGAACACAAGTCAAATTCCTCAGTAGTGTTATGATGAAACCATCCTCTCCTCTCTCTGCTCTGTTTTAGTGTAACATTTGAGACCCATTCTGATACTGTATTCTGGGTGACATCAGCTGTCATTTACTTGCAGATTGAAACAAGCATAAGCATTCAATTTCTCCAGGATCTTAGAAAAAGGTTCATCTTTAGAAGCTAAACTCTCTTGTGATCTCTCTCTCCACAGTGGAAGAGCCACAGACCAGACAGGACTTCTTACAATGTGAGTCTGTAATTAAGCCTTAAATCAATGAATGAAGCAACTGATACAAGGGTAAAATAAGTGAAAAGTAACTTTCAGAAGACACAAGCAAGTTTAAAAAGCTTTAAACATCTTAAAAATGAGAACAATAAAGAAAATATGAGATTTAAATACATAAAATATGAAAGATGTGTAAAATATGTATGATGTGTAAAATATGTGAGTGGAGCTCTCCTCTCTTCTCCTCCATCAGATGGCTGTCAGCTCACACTGGACCCCAACACTGCGCACAGAAAACTCTGTCTTTCTGAAGGGAACAGAGAGGTGACCTGTTTGAAAAAGAACCAGTTATATCCTGATAATCCAGAGAGATTTGAGAGCTACCGCCAAGTGTTGTGCAGAGAGGGTGTGTCTGGACGCTGTTACTGGGAGGCTGAGAGGAGTGGGCAGTATGGGGTTTCTATAGCAGTGTCATATAAAGAGATCAGCAGGAAAGGGCGGGTTAAGGACTGTGGGATGGGAGAGAATAACAAGTCCTGGAGTTTGTTCTGGTCTCCCTCCAGTTACTCTTTCAGGCACAATAATGTTCACACTAAAATCCCTGGTCCCTACTCCTCCAGAATAGGAGTGTACCTGGATCACAGGGCAGGAACTTTGTCCTTCTACAGCATCTCTGACACAATGTCCCTCCTGCACAGGGTCCAGACCACATTCACTCAGCCCGTCTATCCTGGGTTTTGGGTGTATTCCTATGGATCCTCTGTAAAACTGTGTGATCTGGGATGAGGCAGAGAGTGAAGGGAAGATCAGCTGTAATTAAAGAGAGGGAAAAATACTGAATTTGAAATAATATCATTGCATATATGAAAAAGGGCGGCACGGATGGTGCAGTGGGTAGCACTGCCGCCTCACAGCAAGGAGGTCCTGGGTTTGAATCCCCGTCGGCCGGGGCCTCTCTGTGCGGAGTTTGCATGTTCTCCCCGTGTCTGCGTGGGTTTCCTCCGGGTACTCCGGTTTCCTCCCACAGTCCAAAGACATGCACGTTAGGCTGATTGGAGAGTCTAAATTGCCCGTAGGTATGAGTGTGTGAGTGAATGGTGTGTGTGCCCTGAGATAGACTGGCGACCTGTCCAGGGTGTATTCCTGCCTTTCGCCCAATGTGTGCTGGGATAGGCTCCAGCCCTCCAGCGACCCTGATCAGGATAAGCGGGTTCAGATAATGGATGGATGGATGGATATATGAAAAAGGCTGTGCTTTGTTCACACAACTAAGTCTTGTTGGTACTTTGTTCTGTAAATCGTGTGTGGAAAATGTTTGGCTGATGCCAATAAAGCAATTTGAATTTGAATTTGAGAGAGAGGGAGAGATGGGGAGAGAGAGAAAGAGACAGAGAGGGAGAAAGAGGGAGGGGGGATAGAGAGAGGGGACAGAAAGAGAAAGATATATACATACATATACGGGGAAGGGTTGTTGTTGTTTACAATGTGTGTTTGGCTGGGGGGTTGTTGTTGTTTACTATATGTGTTTGGCTGGGGGGGTTGTTGTTTACTATGTGTGTTTGGCTGGGGGGGTTGTTGTTTACTATGTGTGTTTGGCTGGGGGGGTTGTTGTTGTTTACCATGTATGTTTGGCTGGGGGGGTTGTTGTTTACTATGTGTGTTTGGCTGGGGGGGTTATTGTTTACTATGTGTGTTTGGCTGGGGGGTTGTTGTTTTTTACTATGTGTCTTTGGCTGGGGGGTTGTTGTTGTTTACTATGTGTGTTTGGCTGGGGGGTTTGTGTTGTTTACTATGTGTGTTTGGCTGTGGGGGTTGTTGTTTTTTACTATGTGTGTTTGGCTGGGGGGTTGTTGTTGTTTACTATGTGTGTTTGGCTGGGGAAGGGTTGTTGTTGTTTTCTATGTGTGTTTGGCTGGGGGGGTTGTTGTTGTTTACTCTGTGTGTTTGGCGGGGGGAGGGTTGTTGTTGTTTACTGTGTGTGTTTGGCTGGGGGGTTTGTTGTCGTTTCCTATGTGTGTTATGCTGGGGGGGTTGTTGTTTTGACTGTAATGTTGTTATTGTCAACGCATTAATACACAATTCACTTGTCAGGCAAATAAAGCACATTTGAATCTACATCCTGAATATTTTTATTTTTATTTTTTTATAATTGCTGGAGATTGAGAGAGGGGAAAGGGAGGGAGGGAAGGGAAAGGGATAGAGGTAGGGGAGGGGAGGGGGAGAGAGAGAGCCAGTGGGAGGGAAAGAGGGAGAGGGAGGGGAGAGGGAGAGGGGGAGGGAGGGGAGAGAGAGAGAAAGTGGAAGGGAGAGAGGGAAGGGAGGGGGAGGGGCTGGGAGGGGAGAAAGAAGGAGGGAGGGAGGGAGGGGAGACAGAGAAGGAGGGAGAGGAGAGGGAGGGAGGGGAGAGAGAGAAGGAGGGAGGGAGGGAGAGAGCTTATGATTATGATCTGCTAAACTTTCAGAAAAGTTTGTTGATTTTTAGTTATGTACAATGAAAAGGAATACCTCAAATCAAATATAAAAAGCTCACGAGCAACTTGAGTAACTTTAACAGTAAAAGGAACTTGAAACTGAAAAAAGGGGGCAATATATTACAGAAATAAAGCATAGCTAGCTAGCCCAACGGCCACCGAACTGTCACCTGGAACAACAGGAGAAGTGGAACAAATCAGAGAAAAGCACAATAAAAGGACATCCCATGAACAAAAAGGAGACAAGAGGAAAGACAGGAACAAAATAACCTGGATAAAGTAAATAGGAAGGTAGGTATATTTATATAATTAATAATTTTCTCGCAAGTCAAATAGCTAATCCAGTTAGCCTCCAGCTAGAGTGAGTGAGCAGCAGACATTTTTGACAGTTGAAAATTGCGTAACCTAGCAATCAGCTACCCTGAAGAAGTCAGCAGTGAAACAGGGAGAAAGAAGCACAACGCTAGGCTACTGAAAGAGACTCCAGAGACGCTCAGAGCAGATTTTCCTGTGCTGAATGAGAGAGAGGTGAAATCAGGTCTGCTGTTCTACACAGAGCACCCAGAAGCCTGTAATTCTGCTCTCCGTGCAGATGATAAAAACCTGAAAATGGGCGGCAATAAAACAATGAGGCAATTGTACCTGGACACCACCCCCAAATTTAACATCAATATATATAACAACGGTACTGTCATGATTCAAGGATCTGAATTAAAATTACAGCAGTTTGAGACTAACTTTCAGAGACTAAAACATGACGTTGAACAGAAGAAATCCTCTGTGCCCTATAAAGCCCCATCTGCTCCCAGTGTGACCGTATCAGCCTCCCTGACACACACAGTGCCCAGCCCTGCCCAGCCAGCCTCCTCCAGCACACTCACAGCCATTCACAGCCCTGCCACACCCAGAACACCGCTGTCTGTACAGCGCATCCAGGACTGCCTGGACTATCCCTCCGAGAGGTAGAATTAATTGAAATGAGAGAGAATAAACTGCCGGAGACAAACAGTATTCAGAGACTCACAACTGAATTTACCCAATTCAAAGAGGAAACCCAGACAAAAATGGGACAACTAGGAGAGAGCACAACTGATCTCCGTAAGGAAAATGAGGCTCTAAGAGCAGAACTGAGGGATTTAAAGGAGGACCTGGAGCAGAGAGACAAGCAGATCCTCAGTCTCAGAGATGAGCTGCTCACAGACCACAGACTGCACATCACAGACTGAGAGCAGCTCAGCCCTCAGAATCACTGCAGACCACAGACTGCACATCACAGACTGAGAGCAGCTCAGCCCTCAGAATCACTGCAGACCACAGACCGCACATCACAGACTGAGAGCAGCTCAGCCCTCAGAATCACTGCAGACCACAGACTGCACATCACAGACTGAGAGCAGCTCAGCCCTCAGAATCACTGCAGACCACAGACTGCACATCACAGACTGAGAGCAGCTCAGCCCTCAGAATCACTGCAGACCACAGACCGCACATCACAGACTGAGAGCAGCTCAGCCCTCAGAATCACTGCAGACCACAGACTGCACATCACAGACTGAGAGCAGCTCAGCCCTCAGAATCACTGCAGACCACAGACTGCACATCACAGACTGAGAGCAGCTCAGCCCTCAGAATCACTGCAGACCACAGACTGCACATGACAGACTGAGAGCAGCTCAGCCCTCAGAATCACTGCAGACCACAGACTGCACATCACAGACTGAGAGCAGCTCAGCCCTCAGAATCACTGCAGACCACAGACTGCACATCACAGACTGAGAGCAGCTCAGCCCTCAGAATCACTGCAGACCATAGACCGCACATCACAGACTGAGAGCGGCCAGGCAGAGCCACAGGCAGAGCCCAAACCCAGCACCGCCCCCCCTCAGGACCCCAGCCCTCCATCAGCATCACAGCCTGAGAACATCCCAACAGAGCTACACCCAGCATCTACCCCACCCTGCTCACAGCCTACTGCAGGGAACCAGCCCCCACCACAGCCCCCGAAAACTGCCATACTCATAGATGTTCCCCACACACAGGGTAGGAAAATTCTGGTGTCCCACTACTGACACAGCACACAAACTCCTTTGTCGTTCCCGACTAGGCGAGCCAGATAACATCATCATGCACACGGGTACAAATGACCTGTGTTCTCAGGGAGAGAGGGTTTCACAGGCAGTGACAAAGGTGGCCCATAAAGCACGCAGGGAGTTCCCCACAGCCAACATCACCATCTCCACTTCACTGCCTCGAAAGGACGTCCCTTCTGAACTAATCAACAACATAAACCGAGCCATCACCACAGACTGTGCTACACTGACGGGAGTTAAAGTCACACATCACCCCACTCTGACCCCGGAGCACCTATATGACCATGTGCACCTGGACCGGAGCAGCGTCTGGATGTTTGCAGAGGACCTGAGAGGAGCAGCACCCAGCCCTCACGCCATCAGAGGACCACCACGCCACCACCAGGGAACAGGACGTACAGCCCACCCATCACAGAGGATGAATCCACCCAGCAGAGCCCCGCCCAGCACAGCCAAGCCAACACAGAGGAGCCCCCACCCAGCAGAGCCCCGCCCAGCACAGCCAAGCCAACACAGAGGAGCCCCCACCCAGCAGAGCCCCGCCCAGCACAGCCAACCCAACACAGAAGAGCCCCACCCCACACAGCCTGGCCTGGAGACAACACATGTGGCACGACCTACTACAGAGGAGCACAGCACAACAGAGTGCAGGTCACAGCACCCCCTAACACACAGCCTCAGGTACTGTCTGGTAAGAACCACCCAGATTCTCCAGACTATGGAGAGGTGAGGCAATTATTACAGCTCATCCATAGAATTATAGGATAAGTATATCCATACTTATATATAAAAAAAAGGAAAAGGGGGTGTGTATATGTGTATGTATGCATGTATTTATATGTACAGTGGTGTGAAAAAGTGTTTGCCCCCTTCCTGATTTCTTATTTTTTTGCATGTTTGTCACACTTAAATGTTTCAGATCATCAAACAAATTAAAATATTAGTCAAAGACAACACAAGTAAACACAAAATGCAGTTTTTAAATGAAGGTTTTTATTATTAAGGGAGAAAAAAAATCCAAACCTACATGGCCCTGTGTGAAAAAGTGATTGCCCCCTAAACCTAATAACTGGTTGGGCCACCCTTAGCAGCAACAACTGCAATCAGGCGTTTGTGATAACTTGCAATGAGTCTCTTACAGCGCTGTGGAGGAATTTTGGCCCACTCATCTTTGCAGAATTGTTGTAATTCAGCCACATTGGAGGGTTTTCGAGCATGAACCGCCTTTTTAAGGTCATGCCACAGCATCTCAATAGGACTCAGGTCAGGACTTTGACTAGGACACTCCAAAGTCTTCATTTTGTTTTTCTTCAGCCATTCAGAGGTGGACTTGCTGGTGTGTTTTGGATCATTGTCCTGCTGCAGAACCCAAGTTCGTTTCAGCTTGAGGTCACGAACAGATGGCCGGACATTCTCTTTCAGGATTTTTTGGTAGACAGCAGAACTCATGGTTCCATTTATCACAGCAAGTCTTCCAGGTCCTGAAGCAGCAAAACAGCCCCAGACCATCACACTACCACCACCATATTTTACTGTTGGTACGATGTTCTTTTTCTGAAATGCGGTGTTACTTTTACGCCAGATGTAATGGGACACACACCTTCCAAAAAGTTCAACTTTTGTCTCGTCAGACCACAGAGTATTTTCCCAAAAGTCTTGGGGATCATCAAGATGTTTTCTGGCAAAATTGAGACGAGCCTTAATGTTCTTTTTGCTCAGCAGTGGTTTTCGTCTTGGAACTCTGCCATGCAGGCCATTTTTGCCCAGTCTCTTTCTTATGGTGGAGTCATGAACACTGACCTTAACTGAGGCAAGTGAGGCCTGCAGTTCTTTGGATGTTGTTGTGGGGTCTTTTGTAACCTCTTGGATGAGTCGTCGCTGCACTCTTGGGGTAATTTTGGTCGGCTGGCCACTCCTGGGAAGGTTCACCACTGTTCCATGTTTTCGCCATTTGTGGGCAATGACAACTGTGGTTCACTGGAGTCCCAAAGCTTTAGAAATGGCTTTATAACCTTTTCCAGACTGATATATCTCAATTACTCTCTTTCTCATTTATTCCTGAATTTCTTTAGATCTCGGCATGATGTCTAGCTTTTGAGGATCATTTGGTCTACTTCACTTTGTCAGGCAGGTCCTATTTAAGTGATTTCTTGATTGAGAACAGGTATGGCAGTAATCAGGCCTGGGTGTGGCTAGAGAAATTGAACTCAGGTTTGATAAACCACAGTTAAGTTATGTTTTAACAGGGGGGGGCAATCACTTTTTCACACAGGTTACCACCTGTTCCTTTGCTGTTACTTCTTGATTTATCTGTGTTGCTTTTTATTGTACAAATCTATAACAAACAAAATTTTATTGAAAATTAGATCATTACTGATTACCTCTTGGAATATTCAGGGTCTGTATTCATCGACATTTGGAATTAAAAGCTCAAATTCGGAATTCCACATACACATATCTGGTCATGACATCATTGTTCTTTTAGAGACATGGTGCCGTGACAACACAAAAATTCACTGTCCCTCAAACTATTGAGAAATTTTACTTCCATCCCTAAAACATAATACTATTAAACATGGCAGAGACTCAGGAGGGGTGGTGATATGGTACAAAGAGGAACTATTCTATTTCAAATTGAAAGAAAACCAACATATATGTGGTTAAAATTAAACAAAAACACCACTGAGTGTAATAATGACATATACATTTGTGCGGCCTACATTCCCCCTTTAGAGTCACCATACTTCAATGACAATTTATTTGAAATTCTCCATTCGGAGATCAGGCATTACCAGGCCCAGGGTAATGTCCTACTAGTCGGAGATTTAAATGCCAGAACAGGATCGGAGAATGATATCGTGGATTCTGCTGGCAACAGCCACATTTTCAGAATATCCTCTGTCTACCTTAACCCCACCACTACCCAAAGAAACAGTCTTAATTATACTGCAAACAAAAATGGCAAAGAGTTAATGCACCTCTGTCGATCCTTAGGTCTGTACATGCTTACATTTCAGCTGAACAAAACGTTCAAATCAGTTCACCGGAGACTATTAACCTTATTAACAACTTTCTCTCAAAAACATTCCAACCAAACCAATCTGGCATAAATATGGCTGCAACCCAAATTAACAAAATATATTATAAATCAGCCAACAAAGCAGGTCTCAAAAACATAAGTCAGAAATCTGGCCTGAGACTCCAAAAAGAAACATGGTTTGATGAGGACTGCAGAAGTGTCAGAAAAAAACTAAGACACCATGAACCAAGAAATTGAGGACTCAATTGAAAAAAATCCGTTCTGGGAACAATGGACCAAATTGAGCAACAGGAGCACTCAAAATCTGGCTATACAAGACTGTAATACCTGGAAAACACATTTTGAAAACTTATATAAACAAATATCACCAAACAATCTCAATTTGGAACAGAACAAAATCAAAGAAAAATTAAAAATCCAAGAGTCAACTATCAAAAACAATCGGAAGCGGAAGGAAAAGAGGGAGGGAATGGTAAAGTAAATGGTTGGCATTTATATAGCGCCTTTATCCAAAGGGCTGTACAATTGATGCTTCTCATTCACCCATTCATACACACACTCACACACCAACGGCGATTGGCTGCCATGCAAGGCGCCGACCAGCTCGTCAGGAGCATTTAGGGGTTAGGTGTCTTGCTCAGGGACACTTCGACACAGTCACAGTCAATTAATTAATTAATGTTTAAGTAAATGATGATAGGTTTGGAGCTACCATGCACTTTCCTATACAGGGTAAAGGGAGCACAATACCTCTCTCTAGTAAACAGGGGAGTCCTGGAACCCCCAAGTTACTAGAAACAGATCCAAACAACTGGTTGTGGGTGGTGAGCTGGGGTGGTGGTGAAATGAGTTGTGTTAATGTGATTAGAGGATCATGTACGTGAATGTGATCGCTGAAGCTGACTATTGGTCAACTACGGTAGAGCTCCCTGACTTCATTTGCTCTGCGCATTCCATGCACGTTGCTCATTTCGACGCTCAGTAGTTATTTAGCTGACGTTTTTTTATCTCAAGCGAATTACAATTTCTGCGACTAAGTGATATGACCCATTTTTATTCAAAATTTTTAATGTTTCATGAAAATTCTTCATTTTGTTGTTTGGGTGTGTTTTAGTTCATGAATGATAAGGAAAACGAAGGAAACCTCATGAAATGTGATGACTACATTAGGTTTTCAGTGTACAATACAACTATGCATTTATCTATTTTGTAAACCGTAGTGCTTTTCATGTATTTTGACAATAATGTGACTACAGCAACAGGTCACAGGTCAAGCTCTAAAAGAGTTTCATCTGTTCATCAGTAATAATAATAATAATAATCGAACACAAGTGGATTGAACATTTAACAATGTCAGTGCGTTTCATAGTACACAGTGTGACACAAATATGGAAAAACCCACTTCAGCCGCTGCCACTGTGTGACAGCTCATATTCTCTGTCTCTCATTATTGTGAGGACAGGATGATTGACACATGGGGCTGTGTCCACTCTCTGACCTCACTTCTCTGCTGCGTCTCCCAGGTGACACAGTCCTGCCCCCCTCCAATGTGGAGCTGGAGAAGGGAAAGGCCACACTGGTGTGTCTGGCCAACCAGAGCTTCCCCTCACACTGGACTCTGCGCTGGAAAGTGGACGGTGCCAGCAGGAGCTCGGGCGTGGCCGGGAGCGTGGGGGTCCTGGGGAAGGACGGTCTGTACAGCTGGAGCAGCTCCCTGACTCTCAGTGAGGAAGACTGGATGAAGGCAGGGTCACTGACCTGTGAGGCCACAAAGGGCTCCCTGTCTGCCCCCCCTCAGACACTGAGGAGAGCCCACTGTTCTTAGTAGGCCGGGTGGAGGCCCAGCTCACACACTGTGATCACACTGTTTTTACCCTGTTCTGCTCCTTACTGCTGTCACGCTGAGCTGAGCCTGTGTGTGAATCCTTCCTCCAGCCTGAGCTTCCAGTGCTAATATCTGACATGTGCTCTGCTTGTGTTCTTCAGCAGTATGCAAGCATGCATTCTTATTTGTGTTTCTGTGATTTTGGCAACAGCTGTTAAATCAACATCATTGACATAAGAAAGATTGTTTAAAGAGATGCTGTTTCAGTGGCTGTTATTATAAAAAAAGACTTTTGTGCTCTTGGAAATCCTATTCTGGTGCAAAGTCAGCACTGATTCCTTTAAGTCAGCCCTTTCTCTGGTGAATTCACACTCTTGCTGAAAATGTTTTCGCAATGCACCCAAGAATAAAAAGTTTTTCAACTAAGCAAAATATGAACACAAACTGACAAAGAAGAGACATTTATGAACCAATGGTATGAATGTGAATGGATAGTCATTACTGGATTGGTGCAGGGTAGTTGATATAAACTCTATGGAGAAAAATGTGTATTACACGCATGAATGAATGCGACCTTGTGTTTTTTTTTTCTTTTTTCTTATATAATTTACTTCACAATAATTTCTATATCCAAATGAAATTCTAATCGGCCACATCTATAAAAATATGATTATATAAAGAAAAGGGTTTCACTACACAGAGCCTTTCATCATGGATTATTTATGCAGAACATTATGCTTTTTTTCTTGAATAAAGTCTTTATATGTGAACATGTGACCGTGTGAACATGTGAACATCTTCTCCTAACCAGATGGTAGATGGTAGATGGTGGTGCAGTGCTCTATGGCTCCTAACAGGGCAGGAGCTGCTTGTGTGAGAGTGTGTGTGGCTCCTAACAGTGCAGGAGCTGCTTGTGTAAGAGTGTGTGTGGCTCCTAACAGTGCAGGAGCTGCTTGTGTAAGAGTGTGTGTGGCTCCTAACGGTGCAGGCGCTGCTTGTGTAAGAGTGTGTGTGGCTCCTAACAGTGCAGGAGCTGCTTGTGTAAGAGTGTGTGTGGCTCCTAACAGTGCAGGAGCTGTTTGTGTAAGTGTGTGTGGCTCCTAACAGTGCAGGCGCTGCTTGTGTAAGAGTGTGTGTGGCTCCTAACAGTGCAGGAGCTGCTTGTGTAAGAGTGTGTGTGGCTCCTAACGGTGCAGGCGCTGCTTGTGTAAGAGTGTGTGTGGCTCCTAACAGTGCAGGAGCTGCTTGTGTAAGAGTGTGTGTGGCTCCTAACAGTGCAGGAGCTGTTTGTGTAAGTGTGTGTGGCTCCTAACAGTGCAGGCGCTGCTTGTGTAAGAGTGTGTGTGGCTCCTAACAGTGCAGGTGCTGCTTGTGTAAGAGTGTGTGTGGCTCCTAACAGTGCAGGAGCTGCTTGTGTAAGAGTGTGTGTGGCTCCTAACAGGGCAGGAGCTGCTTGTGTGAGAGTGTGTGTGGCTCCTAACAGGGCAGGAGCTGCTTGTGTAAGAGAGTGTGTGTGGCTCCTAACAGTGCAGGCGCTGCTTGTGTAAGAGTGTGTGTGGCTCCTAACAGTGCAGGTGCTGCTTGTGTAAGAGTGTGTGTGGCTCCTAACGGTGTAGGAGCTGTTTGTGTAAGTGTGTGTGGCTCCTAACAGTGTAGGAGCTGTTTGTGTAAGTGTGTGTGGCTCCTAACAGTGCAGGTGCTGCTTGTGTAAGAGTGTGTGTGGCTCCTAACGGTGTAGGAGCTGTTTGTGTAAGAGTGTGTGTGGCTCCTAACAGTGCAGGAGCTGCTTGTGTAAGAGTGTGTGTGGCTCCTAACGGTGTAGGAGCTGTTTGTGTAAGTGTGTGTGGCTCCTAACAGTGCAGGCGCTGCTTGTGTAAGAGTGTGTGTGGCTCTCAGTGTGTGTGAGCAGCAGGTCTGCAGCTTCACCGGCTCCTACACCAGCAGCACTGATCATGGGAGTGGAGTCAGAAGCTCTACAGGGAAACCCTCAAACGGACCAGAACACAACTCCAGCTCTGTGTTCTGACTCAGCTTCTCAGGATCAGCTGATATGGCCTGGTTTAGAGTTGACTCAGAGACTAGATAAGAGAGTGTGAGTCATTACTGATGTGGAGTCAGCAAGCAATTATGTTTTTGGTTTGAATTTCATACAGTAAAGAAACCAATGAAAAAGATAGATTATTGGAATTATTGTCAATTATTGGAATGTAATCATTGTAATATATCAGTACATAATAGATTCTCGCATAAAGTTGATTATATTTTCTATCTGCACTTTATATTGTCCAAAACATATATTCATTATTTTAATATAGACATGGCTGCTATTGAGGCACTGTTTGACTGCAAATACAAGTATACAAGTATCACCAGAGAAGGCCTTCATGGGTTGTATGTTAGAGAGATGTATTAGAGGGGAGACTGAACAGTGAATGAAACCCAGAGTACAATTTACACAGGAGTCACTTCCCTGGAACAGTCCATATATGGTGGGGTCACAAAAACTTTAGGTTGATTGACAGCTATATCCAGAAACTCTTACTCTGAATATAAATAAGTCAACAACAATGTCAATAACTTTGATGCCTAAAAATAAGAACATTGTTATGGTAGAGGTCAGTCATATTTTAAGTGCAAGCCAAAGTGAGCACTAATATTATTAACTTGAACAACTCCACATACATGTATGTTATGTTAGATAAAAGAACATGGCTCACATTGACTTAAAATGACTGCTGCCAAGATAGACAGAGAAAAACAGGTCACGGACATGCACAAAGACATGCTCATGACTGCCTGCAAAGTCCTAGAATCTGACCAGAATCTGACCTGCCAATCACAAGCCATCTTTGAAAGATACGCCATATAGTGCTTCCATCCAAATACATTCCATGTTTATCCTTAATCCTTGAACTAAATCATTACAGACTTTGATAACAATATAGCAGTTACTGTAGGTATTGTGGGTTTATAACGATAGTGATGCAGTATTCACTGTCTGGATGGTTTGTGTAAGGCTCCTTATGTGTCCTGTAGTGACACATACAGATCAGTCTCATCTCCACTCCAGCTGAACTTAGTGATGTGTGCCAGAGTGGCAGCTTTGCTGCTGTTCAGAATCAGAAACGTGTGCACTTTCACATCTGTGTACTTTCACATCTCCTGTCCTTGAGTATTCCAGGTTAAAAATGTAACATTCGTTCACAAAACTATTACAAAACTGGTAATACTAATCCGGAACAGAGTCCATGTCTGAAATAGAACACACGCATGTGTAACTGCTTGATGTGGATGAATCCCTCATTTACTGACATGTGACTTTGTCATGGAGTTACATTCATGCCGTTTTGATCACAGTAAAATCTATAAAGCTATGGATTGACTGTTTTGTCAGACAAATGCACCATGAACAACTATTTTTCCATGATCATAATGATGATCAAGCCAATTAATGACTTTATATCACAGAAAATGGTAAAAAATAATACAGAACTATGATTCATTCGAGTACAGCTGTGATATTGCATAGATCTCACCTGAGTAGAAACAGCTTTAATGACATAAATGCTGAACTGATAATCCCATTCTAAAAGCAATTCATTTGAAATCCCACTCATTTCACCTGTGGGAGAAAGCAGACATCCTCTGAGCACCCGGGTGATCATTGCTCCCTGTGAACTGAGACACGATGTGATCCTGTGATGTTGTGCTACAGAAGTGTGTGTGGTTCAGCAGCAGCTCTGCTAGGGGTTCTGTATATGACACAGAGCTGCTCCTCTTCAGTACAGAGAGATGTGTATTCAGGGCTTTAGCTCACTGGCGCCTCCTACAGGCCAGCTGGCAATATGTCCCCGATCAATGCCTCCCCCTCAGCACCTGCAGTAGATCCCAGATCAATGCCTCCCCCTCAGCACCTGCAGTAGATCCCAGATCAGTGGCTCCCCCTCAGCACCTGCAGTAGATCCCAGATCAGTGGCTCCCCCTCAGCACCTGCAGTAGATCCCAGATCAGTGGCTCCCCCTCAGCACCTGCAGTAGATCCCAGATCAGTGGCTCCCCCTCACCCCCTTGCAGTAGATCCCAGATCAGTGGCTCCCCCTCAGCACCTGCAGTAGGTCCCAGCTGCAGCAGTGCAGTCTCTGTGCAGTCTGACTGAGGGAGGTTTTTGTACAGCTCTGTATCACTGTGTGAACGAGCTGTTGCCCTGCAGACAGTAATAATCTCCTGCATCTTCAGTCTGGATTTTCAGTGTAAACTGAGTCCTAGATCCAGTCCCACAGAATCGATCAGGAATCCCAGACTGGCGATTTGAGGAATAATAAATCAGAAGTTTAGGAGCCTGACCAGGTTTCTGCAGGTACCAGGCGAGGGCGCTGCCCACACTCTGACTGGCTGTACAGCTGATAGAGACAGTGTCTCCCTGCTGAACAGCCTGAGCAGCTGGACTCTGAGTCATAACTATATCTGCCATGGATTCTGAAAGACAAAACATGAAAATTAATGCCAATGACTATTGTCAAACAATGTACAATATTCTAGTAAATTTAACCACACAACAATGGCGACTGTTATGAAAACAGTGTTGTGAAAATTAAACAAAGACATTATAATCAACTATAACCAATATCCCAAGTTCAAATTGACCCATCTGTCTCACCCTGTACATGAAGCCCCAGTGTGACCAACAGTAGAAAGACTTACATCATCATAATGCTGCCTGTGTCAGTGTCTGTGAAAGGACTGGACAGCCACTGATCAGTACTGGGGGTCTTAACGTGTGTGGAGCAGTGAGGCAGGACACGTATGCAAAGCCCCTTCCTCTATACAAATCCTGTCACACACAGTTAGTAAAGTGTTGCGCTGATGACTTGGTCATAATGTCATCAACAGCTCAAGAACGGCAACAAAGCATTGACATTGTTCAACAATATTGTGAAACATGGGCCTGAAAAGTTAACTTGGTAAAAACATCTGTGATGATCTTCCAAAAGAAGGCCAGACAGCAGGGGAACAAATACAAGTTCACCTACGAGGGTGAAGTGTTGAAACACAGTACAGTCACAATTACCTGGGCTCGGAGATCAGGTCCTCAGGTAGCTTTAACCTGGTGACAAAATAACTCAGCCAGAAAGCCAGAAGAGCATTTCACTCAATCAAATCTAAATTTGGCAAAACATATATCCCAATTAAAATTTGTCTTAAAATGCACCACTCCATATTAACTCCAGCAAAAACTCCCAAGTGATTACTTCAGCTCACTGAGGACCAACACATCTCTCAAACACTTTTCACTTGTTTTAACCTATGCTGCAGATGCTCAAATGTTTCCTGCAAATCTCTACAAACAAATCAGTGGTTGCATGCTGTGCTCTTACAACCTAAACTCAGGTCACACCTTTCTCCAGATGTAAACACAAATCAGTCACCATCTCAGGATTAATAAATAGGGCCACAGTTTGTGTCTGTGAGCTTCTGAACAATGGATTCTCAAAATTAACAAGCTGCCCAGTGAGCTAGGGTGCCTAAGTGCCCTACTGTAGATTACTGTATTACCTACCTTACTGTATTTACAATATATACCTTTTTCTTGGAGAGAATTTTTGAGCTTGATGCTCTGGCCGAACCCCATGAATATGTCTTTGTTGAGTTTAACCTGATGAAAAGGCGGAGCAGTGGAATAAATATAATTGGTCAGCATGCCATTGCTGAGGTGCCAGAACAACTAGGAGGCAACGTGAGCCAATGTGCCTCCATCAGCCACCGCCTTGCCTTACAACATGGTACACCTGGTTGCATTCCTAAATAACACAGAAAACAACATGGTACACCTGGTTGCATTCCTAAATAACACAGAAAACAACATGGTACACCTGGTTGCATTCCTAAATAACACAGAAAACAACATGGTACACCTGGTTGCATTCCTAAATAACATGGAAAACAACATGGTACACCTGGTTGCATTCCTAAATAATACAGAAAACAACATGGTACACCTGGTTGCATTCCTAAATAACACAGAAAACAACATGGTACACCTGGTTGCATTCCTAAATAACATGGAAAACAACATGGTACACCTGGTTGCATTCCTAAATAACACAGAAAACAACATGGTACACCTGGTTGCATTCCTAAATAACACAGAAAACAACATGGTACACCTGGTTGCATTCCTAAATAACACAGAAAACAACATGGTACACCTGGTTGCATTCCTAAATAACACAGAAAACAACATGGTACACCTGGTTGCATTCCTAAATAACACAGAAAACAACATGGTACACCTGGTTGCATTCCTAAATAACACAGAAAACAACATGGTACACCTGGTTGTAATCCTAAATAACACAGAAAACAACATGGTACACCTGGTTGTAATCCTAAATAACACAGAAAACAACATGGTACACCTGGTTGTAATCCTAAATAACACAGAAAACAACATGGTACACCTGGTTGTAATCCTAAATAACACAGAAAACAACATGGTACACCTGGTTGTAATCCTAAATAACACAGAAAACAACATGCAGCAACAGGAAGAAGGGGAGCCAGGGTGGCCAGAGTAGTCGCACAATGTTGTCATTTGGGAGAACGTCAGTTTCCATCCTGCTGCTCTGGTTCCTGCCTGGCTCACTGACCAGGCAAGATATCTTGGTGTTATTTCTGCCTGCATATTCATTCCTCAACCCTCTTGAATTTCTCTCTGCATGGCGGTGGAGGGTGTACGATCACAGCCCTTAAGTGCAGGAAACTCTCGTCCAGACCATGGAGGAGGTGTGTGGAGGTGCAGGCTGTGGAGGAGGCGTATGGAGGTGCAGGCTGTGGGGGAGGCGTGTGGAGGTGCAGGCTGTGGAGGTGCAGGTGGAGGTGCAGGCTGTGGAGGAGGCATGTGGAGGTCCAGACTGTGGAGGTGCAGGTGGAGGTGCAGACCATGTTGAAGGTGTGTGGAGGTGCAGGCCATGTTGAAGGCGTGTGGAGGTGCAGACTGTGGGGGAGGCGTGTGGAGGTGCAGGCTGTGGGGGAGGCGTGTGGAGGTGCAGGCTGTGGGGGAGGCATGTGGAGGTGCAGGTTGTGGGGAGGTGTGTGGAGGTGCAGGCTGTGGAGGAGGTGTGTGGAGGTGCAGGCTGTGGGGGAGGCGTGTGGAGGTGCAGGTTGTGGGGGATGTGGGTGGAGGTGCTGCACTTGAATACATCCCAGGGAGGATCATGCATACCAGGACATATTTCCCACGCTGCCTTGAAAGAGTGAACATCATGTGTGAGTGTGATGACATTATGTGGCCTGACCCAGCCCAGAGACAAGACAGGAGTCAAGCTGACAATGAGTCCAGTCAATTGTGAACTATTCTCTAAATTACTCTTTTTGTTTGTAGTACTGTATATACTGAGTTCCTTTTTTTGAATGCTACTCCTCTTTTAAATGACTACAGTTTTTTGTTCCTTCGATGGTGTTGTGTTTACTGGACATTACTTTTCACTCAGCATCAATCAAATTAAATATATAAAAATTTGCACACTTCCTCATTTGTGAGTAGTGTAACATTGTAAAGATCAAAATCTGAGAACCAGAAAATAAGCATATGAATCCTAACTCACTGCTATAAAAATAGAATTAATTGCTGTGAATTTATCTGACTGGTGTGTTGGGGGTATTGAACTATTTGTTTATTTATTTAATAAACAAGAATACACAAAAACAGAATAGAAGGAGATGTTTACATTGACACTTGTTTTAAAATATACACATACACAAAATCCTACATACTCATTCGTTCCCATGTGCATGCATGCATATACCTACATACACATATGACTTGGTAGTTTTACACATACATACATATATACATACATGCATACGCCTGTCTCCATGTACCCATACATACATGCACATACACATACCCACACACACTCCCCCACATACCTACACAAAAACTCTCCCTTTCTCTTGAGCCCCATTGTAAATGTATTTCTTCATCCTATTTTTCATATTGCAAAGATACAATATTTTAAAGGCAGGGTGGGGTCTGAGGATAGAAATGCATCTCATACCACCTTAAATTTAAATTGAAAAAAAAATATATATATATATATCATAACTGAGATATTGACCTTTCATACTTTGTATCTGAGATCAAGACAGAAATAAAGGTGGAAAAGGAAAAAGAGGAAAAAAAAAACAAGTGTAATCCAACTAACAATGAAGTAGATTTGGGCTAGTACAATGAGATAGTAAAGAAAACAAAAGGAGAAAAAGAAAGAAAGAAGAAGAGGTGACTAAAGGTCTGACATCGCCTGTGTTATTGGTAGCTATCGTTCAGCAAACCTGTCCGTTTTCAGATGGCTGTGATTTCCTCCATGATAAAGACCCTTTTTACCCTGTCTCTCCATTGTGTTATGCTGGGGGGTTGTGGCTTTAGCCAGGATATTGTTATCATTTTTTTTGGCTATTTAGAGCAAAATTCTCAATAAATAAATTGTGTTTCTATCCATGATATTGTCAGGAGCTATACCCAATTTGAAAATTAATGGGTCTAGGGCTATTTTAATACCCAAGATCTGCCTAATCTCCTTTTGTATATTCTTCCAGAAGTCCAGAAGCTTTGGGCATTGCCAAAATAAGTGTGTGAAATGCCCCACCAGTCCACAGCCCCTCCAACATAGTTCCGAGGTGTTGCTGTATTTTGAAGTAATGGATGGAGTATTACAGTCCCGCATTTTCACCTTCCATTCAAATTCCCTCCATGTTGGGCTATGAGTTAGTTTATGACCTTCTTTGAATGTTTCCTCCCAGTTTTCATCCATTATTGTACTATTTGTTTCCAATTCCCATTTTTCTTTAACTTCCATATTGTTATCATTTGATTCCTGTTGTAATGCTTTATAGATGTTTGATATGATCCCCCTTTTTTCCTTTCCTCTACACATGACATTAATAATAACTCTATTTTGCATGGTTTTTACAAAGGTTTTCCCATTCATCATGTTTCTGAAGGTAGTGTCATAATTGCAGAAATTTATAAAAATCATGGGCTGGGAGATTAAATTGCTTTGTAAGTTCTTCAAATGACTTCATGGTGTATTCCTTAAATACTTGTGCAATATATACTAACCCCTTGTTTGTCCATTTCTCATATCCTGAGCCCATAGTAGTTGGTAAAAAATCTGGGTTTATTGCTATTTTAGTGGCCCTACAAATAGAAGTTCATAATTTTAATTTCTTTCGTACCACTGACCATATTTTAATTGTTCCCCTGATCCATTCATTACTAATCTTAAGTTTTTTTTGTGCCTTTTCATTCAGGAATGAGAGTGATTCCAAGGGTACCATTGGACATGACTTTTGTTCCATTTCTACCCCCACTGAGTCTGTCTCTTTAGTTAACCACATAATTATAGCTCTCAGCTGTGCTGCCCAATAGTAATTTTTTAAATTAGGTAAATTCAACCCCCCCTTCTCTTTTGGGCAAAGGATTGTCTTATATTTAATTCTAGCTTTTCTCTTTTGCCATATAAATTTAGAAATAATTTTATCTAGTAATTTGAAAGTAATGGGCGGCACGGATGGTGCAGTGGGTAGCACTGCCGCCTCACAGCAAGGAGGTCCTGGGTTTGAATCCCCGTCGGCCGGGGCCTCTCTGTGTGGAGTTTGCATGTTCTCCCCGTGTCTGCGTGGGTTTCCTCCGGGTACTCCGGTTTCCTCCCACAGTCCAAAGACATGCAGGTTAGGCTGATTGGAGAGTCTAAATTGCCCATAGGTATGAGTGTATGAGTGTGTGAGTGTATGAGTGTATGAGTGTATGAGTGTATGAGTGTGTGAGTGTGTGAGTGTGTGAGTGAATGGTGTGTGTGCCCTGCGATGGACTGGCGACCTGTACAGGGTGTATTCCTGCCTTTCGCCCAATGTATGCTGGGATAGGCTCCGGCCCCCCTGCGACCCTGTTCAGGATAAGCGGGTTCAGATAATGGATGGATGGATTGAATTTGAAAGTAGAGCTAGGAACCATAATAGGTAATGACTGGAACAAGAACAAAAGTCTTTGTAATAGATTCATTCTCACCGTTTCTATTCTCCCCATCAGGGTCAGAGGTAAAATCTCCCATCTAACCAAATCCTTCTTTATTTCAGTTATCAATTTTGCATAATTTGCATCAAATAGCTGTGATGTGATCGGTGTAATGATGATACCCAGATACCTAAACCCTTTATTAGTCCATTTAAAATGAACCTTCCCTTCTAGTTCTGCTGGACATTTCCCTGAAAGCATCATAGCTATTGATTTACTTTCATTAGTCAAGTATCCCGACATTTCTCCATAGTCATGCAGACTGTTCAATAGACTTGGTATCGATAATGATGGTTCACTTAAATAAGCTAGGATGTCGTCCGCGAACAAAGATACCTTATGTTCTACCCCCCCTACATCCTTTATTCCCTTTATATCTTTGTTTTGTCTAATCGACTCAGCCAGTGGCTCAATGCTTACAGCAAATAGTAACGGACTCAGACAATCTCCCTGTCAAACTCCTCTTTTGAAGTAGAAAAATTCTGAACAGCACCCATTAACTCTGATCCGTGATTTGGGGTTTTTATTTAGCATTTTCACCCAGTCTATAAAGGTTGAGTGAAACCCAAAGGCCTCCAATGTCTGGTATAGAAAGCTCCATTTTACACGGTCAAATGCTTTTTGTGTATCTAAACTGAGCATCATGGTAGGCTGAGGATTATTTTTAGTGCAGGATATAAGATTTAAGGTTCTTCTAATATTATTAGCACCTTGTCTACAAGGAATAAAACCTGTTTGATCTGGGTTTATTAATTTAGCGATATATCTCTGCATTCTCTGTGCCAATATGTTTGTTAATATTTTTAGATCATTGCAGAGCAAACTAATAGGTCTATATCCCTCACATGAGGTTGGGTCTTTGCCCTCCTTATGCAGGACTGAGATGATGGCTTCTGACCAGGTATTTGGCGGGTTACTTGATGATAGAGCATAGTTGAATACTTTAAATAGTACTGGTGTGACCACTTCTGCAAAGCATTTATAAAACTCTCCCGAAAACCCATCCGTACCAGGGGATTTATTATTTTTAAGAGTTTTTATAGCATCCGATATTTCCTGTAATGAAATCGGCTGTGTCATTTTGATCGAATCTTCTGCTGATCTGCTTGAAATCCCCACCCATTAATATCATCCCTTTTCCATTACTGGCAGTTACATTTGCTATGTCTTTAAAGAATGTCTCATTCTCCTCATTTGGGGCATAAATATTTAGTACAGAGATAGTCATATCCCCTATCGAGCCGATAACCATAACATATCTTCCCATATTATCTTTTATCACTTTCTCTGTAGAAAATGGTAAAGATTTATTAATTAATATAGCAACACCCCTTCTCTTGCCATATGATGCGTGGAATACTTGGTCTACCCATTCCCTTTTCAATTTTTTATTTTTTATATTTTTTATATTCAACCAAATGTGTTTCTTGTAGTAAGGCAATTGAGCATTGTAATTTCTTCAGTTGGCTCAGTATTTTCTTCCTCTTAATGGGATGATTTAAACCATGAACATTAGATGACACAATATTTAATCTATTAATTTTACTTTAAGTTGAAACCCATCCATTGCACACCTCTAGGAACCAAAATATATGTACACCTTGTATACACCAAATCAGCTGTAGTAACCATCTCACAATAAAAAATACAAAAAATAATAAACATCTCCTTCAAAACAAACATACAATAAAAAAATAATAGGACTCCCAAAGGTCCGGTCTCCAGAGAGATGTGGCGAATCCTCCCTGGGGAAATAGCACTGTGTGCATCTGTAACTTCTCGATCCTCTAAAGTTACTTCATACTCCATCTGAGTAGCGATTTAGCTCAATTGAACCAATATGTTTCAAGTAATTTCAATATGTAGTGATATATTTAACTAGCTTCACTTATACTCAGTAGGCTATGCATTTTTGTTAGGCTCATAATTCTAGTCCTTACCATAGCCTACTGGTGTTCACGTTAGAGTTCACTCGATGAGGGCATGCAAGTCCGCCTCTGTAATGTGTGGCTGCTTCCTCTTCTCACTCCGTCCTGTCACCGTGATCCAGCTGCCTTGCATCATCACCCTCTGTAGTCTCTCCGTCTCATCGTCCTCGATGTGAATCCCCATGTCCTTCAGCATTGGTACAGCCTCCATTAGTGTAGTAAAGGTCTTAGTTCCTGATTCCAGAAACACTTTCAGCTGTGCAGGGTATGGGGACTGTGCTTTCACGTTCTTCTCCTTTAATTTTTTTATGACGTCCCGCACCTGTTTCCTCTTCTTTTGAATCTCTGTCGTGTAGTCTTGATTGAAGTAGATGGTCTGTCCCTCGTATATAGTCTTGTGTTTCCATGCTTGTTGGATTACCTGGTCTTTCACTCTATCGTCTAGGAAACGGATGATGATCGCTCTCGGGGGGGCAGCTTTCTCCTTTGGTTTGGCAACTAGTGAGCGGCGTGCTCTCTCAATAGAGCAGAGATGAACAAATAAACTCACTCACAATGGTCCTATGGTGTCGTTTTTCTCGGAACCCTCCGGGAAGCCATGCATCCGTATGTTGTTATGCCTTGCCCTTGATTCTAGGTCGTCACATTTCGCAAGTAACTTTGCCTCTTGGTGAAGTAGGAAGGCGACCGTTCTTTCCAGTCGCACTGTCCTGTCTTCCGTGTCTCCCAACCTCTCTTCCATTTTTACAGTTTGTTGCTCCAACAAGGCTGTTCTTCCCACAAGTTCCTTCATATTTGTCTCTAGTCTTTCCAGTGCCTTTTTGTTAGCATTAGCCGCGTCTGTATGCTCTTCTCTTAGCTTGCGTAGCTCCGCCAGTATAACAGAGTCATATTCGCCTCCATGCATTGACCCTGGCGGCGTTCCATGCGCCTCGCCTGAGCCTTCGTTTTCTGCAGCGCTAGGCTGCTTCTTTCTGCCCATCTCTTCTTATTAAGTTTCTTTATCAAGTTTTCAACGGTTTGACTGACTTTTTGCCGTTATGTTGTTTTGTTAAGCTATTTTTAACTAGGTTTCATGAGAGCTAGTTGTTTTCACATGCCTTCTACAACATGGCGCCACCGGAAAACACATTGTCTGTGTTTTTGATGGCTTGTTTGTGCCATATGAAGGCAAAGTTTAATTTTTATGGAAGAGTATATGTTTTTTTAGACGATAATTTGAGTATGGCGTGGGATTGTGTTAATAGTTTTGAGAAAAGGTTGAATTGTTTCATGTAATGTCTCTTCGCAATCGCAAAAAAATGATGATATATATATTGATTACAGGCTGTATATGTATATATATATACATACACAGACTAACTTTTCCACTGGTAGCACTGGTGCTACCAACTTTCTCAGTTGGTCGCACCAGCATATGATTTGGTCGCACCTTTTTTCTTTGTACAGCATGGTATTAATCAATGACCTTGATGAATAGTTGCATACCCTAGTTTTGCATTGATGTAAAGATTGACAGTGACTCCAGACTTGTTATTTGCAAAATATTTTAATCTGAACATAACTGAACATAACAAAACATAACAAACATAAAAGCAAAGCATAACAGCTTTGCTTAGCATAACAGTAGGGAGGGCAAAGTGGAGCTGGGTCAATGACATGACGTGCAAATTTCTGTGTCCGAGTGCATTATTTCCTTGTAAAATAATTAGATAAATTCATGACATATATCACGTCCTTCTATAAAACATATTTAGTACATATTTAATACATATTGAGTACATTCAAATAATTTTATTTTTTTCATGTTTTGGCATCTCAAACAATCTCAAAGTTTTACTTAAAATAAATAGTGGGAAAATATATTGACAAATATTTGGTTGCGCCACCTGACATTTCTTGGACGGTGAAGTTAAAAATACAGTTAAAAAAATTATTTAAACATTTTGAAATGTTATACAACAAGTGAGACTTGTTTAGACACATTGTTCCAGATTCAAAAATATGCATTACATCCATTTTGAACAAACTTAAAAAAAAAAAACTTTTTAGAAGCTTTATTCGTCATTGGCCCAGCTTTAGAATGTAGAGATTGACCTGGCTCCAGTCACACTTTTGACAGTTCGAACTGCCACCAACTGCCATGTATGAGCGCGTGAAGTAAACCAGCTAAAGCTATTGTTGCATCACCATTTTCGAGCTCCATATACGTAAAGAATGGAATGGCAGTGAAATCTGCCTGTTTTTCGGTGCCGTCGGGGTCCAGCATTTAACATTGATGGAATGCTGGTAAAATGAGCGCTTAAAAGCCACAAAAACAGTAATTTTGTCACATTAAAATTCAACCTAAGCAGAATTATTGTCCAGCACACGTTAATTTAAGGTTAAACTGAGATAATAATCATAATATTCATGTTGATTTCCGGAAATAAATTTTTCGGTTGTCCTCCCACAGCATAACTTATTAGCTGCAGCATTCATACGTGAACTGAACACTGCCAAACATTGAATGTTTTGGACCCACAAGATTAATGAACAGTTTTTATCCCAAGGCCATCACCACACTGAACTCTGAATTTTGTGGTATTCCAATGTCAATAAAGGAAATCTGAATCTAAATTCACCCGTTCGTACCGCAACCACGGGTACTGCGTTAGCACCAGCCTCCTTCTCTCTCTCCTCACTTTGTTTTTTAAAATAATCTGTAATGGACCGCTTCATTTTTTTTGATTGTTTGTTTGTTTTGCGCCTTTTGTCTTCAGCGCCGCTACGTACACGCGCACTAATGATGAAGGTACAGGTAGTAAGAGTGCAGGTAGGGAGAGAGCGACTGAGCCAGTGAAGAAGAAAAAGTACTATTTTCAACCACAATGGCTAACGCAGTACCCGTGTGATATTCGCTGCCGGAGCGGCACCAAAACACCGGTGATCATCATGCACTCGCACTAATAACCCTGATATATATATATATATATATATATCAGTGGAGGCTCCTCCATAGAGGTGGAGGAGGCCTGGCCTCCCCAATAATTTGAGGGAAGAGAGAGATTTAAAAAAAACAATAAATATATTTATTTTATTTATTTATTTAAAAAACATATTTTTTATTTTTTATATTCATATTATTTTAGTTTTGTTCATAAATCTAAATTTTCCCATGGCTAAAACCCAATATTGCAATTGTAAAGCAACAGGCCAGATTTCCCTATCAGTTTGTATTAAGGGAGGCCAGGCCAGGCCAGGCCTCCCCTAGGAAATTAGATTCTCATAGAAGTCAATGTAATGCATTTTTTTTCATGCCAATATGTGATTGGCCAGATCACTGAAAATGGGTGGGCAACGGAGGCCTGGCCTCACCATGCATTGTGTCCAGGGCTGAAAGATTGACATTTTGTTCGTCCAATCACATGCTACTGGTTCATTTGGAATCAACTATCCTTTCCTTTCCTATTCAACACAGAAGCCATTTTGAGAATTCGCTAGTCACTTCAGTCAAACAAACACTCGCCATAGTGGCTACGAGTGTCCTATCAACTTGTGGAAATTTAGAGAACACCCCTGGCTATCATCCCTGGAGTTTATAGCTCATTTGGCCAAACACTTTTGCTTAAAACTACCTCGGAAGTCGGCGAGATTCTAGCGCAATTTGAGATCTTGGGCTGGAGATATGCAGATTCCAGATACTAGGGAGTGAGAATGACATTCAATAGGTCATGTTAGACACCATTTGGGATTTATTGAACAGTTTTATTTTTAATGTAGTCCATTTCGTTTTATTACAAGTCAATTTAATAATCTTCCATATCAAATTACCGAATTGTTGCTCTGTGAGGAAATTCACTCTAAATACGAATAGAGTGCTGCCCTCTAGTGGATAACGTTAACGTTAGATAAAGCCAACTGGAACCATATTTTTACATATTTTATATTAAATATATTGAATAAAACTACATATGATAAAGAAAGTGTTATCTTATCTTTTTTATATGCTAAACTTGATTAAATTGGTGATTACATGTTGAAGCTGTAGAAGAATGAAAAATGTAAGCTAAACAAAATTGTTTTTAACTACATAATTAAAATTCCTGCCTTTTACACATGTTCACTTGGCATTTATATTACATCCAAATGTCATTTCTCAGCTTAATTATCAGGCAGGCTCATAGACTTACAGCAATGTCATTTCTTCAGGAAGGCACAAGGCTAAGCTCTGCACAATTAATTTCATCAGCCAGAACTTTCTGACTGTAGCTTACACTCCAAATAGTATGCCTTTGGCCAGCACAAAGACAGATAAGAGAACAGGGAACATTCCATCGCGAGTGAAGTGAGCAAGCGGAAAAAAATGGCCTCCTCAATTCTGGAAGTCACCACAGATACACTTATTGATACACCCCTAGCATAAATCATCGAGAGCCTCAGAGGAACCAGCTTGCTCACTACTCACTAGGGTTGAGTCTGATTTTGACTTGTGATTGATTATCATGATTAGGAGGGAGATCTCTTGTTCTGTGAATTTTCTCCTACAATTTCAGGACTTAATTAACTAATAGATCTCACGCGCAGCAGTGGGGAACAATGACATGCACAACTGTAGGAACAGCAACAAGTGCTTGAAGATAATAATAATAACTAGAAAAAATTCCAGGGAAATTTAAAGTGTGCTGCTGCTGGTGCCCATCCCTCACACAAACACAGATGTAACCCACAATTTGGTCCTCACAAAAATGGAGAACCTCATCTATACACTTGTGTGTGTGTGTGTATTTGCCCTTATGATAAGTTCATAGGCCACACACACACACACACACACACACACACACACGGATCTAAAACAAAATTTGGTCCTCACAAAAATAGACATCCTCATCTATACACATGTTCTGGGCAGTTGCTAGGGTGTTCTGGGCGGTTGCTAAGGTGTTCTGGGCGGTTGCTAGGGTGTTCTGGGTGGTTGCTAGGGTGGTCTGGGCAGTATAAGGGTACAATTCCCAAGGTGGCGTTGTCTGGCTAAGTATGGGTTGCTCAACCACACCCACCCTCCTGTTACAGTTAGCACAACCATTAAGACATGGACATAGAAATAAAACAGTTAAAAACCTCGGTATTTTCATATAATGTGGACAGGATGGAGTCAGTCAGCTAGCTAGTTAGTTAGTCAGTCAGCTAACTAGCTAGTTAGTTAGCCAGTCAGCTAACTAGTTAGCCAGTCAGCTAGTTAGTTAGTTAGTCAGTCAGCTAACTAGTTAGCCAGTCAGCTAGCTAGCTAGTTAGTCAGTCAGTAAGTCAGCTAACTAGTTAGTTAGTTAGCCAGTCAGCTAGCTAGTTAGTTAGTCAGCCAGTCAGCTAACTAGTTAGTTAGTTAGCCAGTCAGCTAATTAGTTAGTTAGTCAGTCAGCTAACTAGCTAGTTAGTTAGTTAGCCAGTCAGCTAATTAGTTAGCCAGTCAGCTAGTTAGTTAGTTAGTCAGTCAGCTAACTAGTTAGCCAGTCAGCTAGCTAGCTAGTTAGTCTGTCAGTAAGTCAGCTAACTAGCTAGTTAATTAGTTAGCCAGTCAGCTAGCTAGTTAGCCAGTCAGCTAGTTAGTTAGTTAGCCAGTCAGCTAACTAGTTAGCCAGTCAGCTAGCTAGTTAGTTAGTCAGTTAGTAAGTCACTTAGTTAATCAGTTAGTCAGACCGTCAGTTAGTTAGTTAAGCTAGCTAGCGCCGAAGCTAATGTTAACTAGCGCAACGAAGCTAACGCGAGCTAGCGCAACGAAGCTAACGAAAGCTAGCACCGAAGCTAACGTCAAACAAATCGCTGTATCTTGAAAACTATAACTCACATTTAAAAAAAAATAATTTTGAGTGAACCGAGACTTCAGTGGCGAGATCGATCTTTGAGATGTGTCGGTAGGATTTAGAATGCAGGAGTTGTGGCAGTTTAAAAATCGCCATATTTTATTTATTTTACTCTGCAGTTTACCACTCAGATAACATGGGAAGCTAGCCAAGGCTAGCGCTAGCTTCGGCTACTTCCGGTTCTATTCCGGTCACAGGCTGTGAATGCTGCGGTTAAAACGAGTGATACTACATGTATTGTGCTTATTTGTGTCAGTTTTAGACTTCATATTTATGTTGTGGTCGAAGCTAGGGCTAGCCTCGGCTAGCCTCGCCTGAACATACAAGCATGTCACAGCCTGCTATGTGCCTGCTAAGGCAACCAGCACGCCCGCGTGTGTCTCTGGTGATTCGTAACCAGAGAGAGAGAAAGAGAGAGAGGGGCTCGTGCATGTTCTGTGTGTGAGAGTCTCTGTCTGTTAGAGATCTAGGAACTAACTTTTTTTTCTGACATGCTCGGGTTTAAACGCTTCTCTTTCCAAAACTATAGGTCATATCTTCATAAGGAGTAGCGGCAGTTTGTGTGTACAACTTTGTGTAAATGTTTAACTGCTTACGGCCTGAATGCTCGTGGTGAAGCTAACTGGCGCTGGTGCCGAACAAATCCATGTATCTTCAAAAGTATAAGTCAGATCTAATTTATTTATTTATTTATTTAATTTTGTATTTTGAGGGACCCAAGACTTCAATGGCGATTCCGATCTATGAGATGTGTCTACTTTATGCGGCAGTTGACGCATTGGATAACATTGGAATCAATGAGCTGGATCCGGCACTCTCTGCACTTTTGGGCGATTTATTAAAAAATGGAAGTAACATTGAATGAGAGAGGACAAGTTTCTCTACATTTAGATGTACAAATTGTTGTTGTAGAGTAGAAGCTGTGGGAGTAAGATGAGAATGTCTTGAATATTTTTGATAAAATTTAGAAGGGCTGAATGCTAGAGTGGGTGATGTCACCGCACTCTAAAGCCACGCAATACACACCCGTTATAAAATCTGAAAATCTCAAATCTCATAAAACATAAACTGTGATTTTGTAAAAACCGTAGAAGATATCAAAAAGTGTCTTTAGACCAACACAGTTCAAAGTCTTGTGACCCGTTTAAACCTTTAATCACGTTTCTGCGACAAAGTATGACGAAGTGGTGTGGCTCCAAAGAGGGGTGGGTTTGATAAATTTGTGAGATTTTTTTTTACGAATTCTCATTCATTCCTATGGGCAAAAATCGGTCGGTTTTTCGCATTTCGTAAGAAAACGAGATGTCGCAGAATTGAGAAAAGTATTTCCCATCGATTTAATATGTGGCGGTAGGCTGTTCCACAACTTGGGGCCAGCTACCTCAAAGGCCCGGTCACCCCTCCTAGCTCAGCTCGACATAGGGATATCCAAAAGTTGCTGATTGCATGATCTAAGTGATCTAGTTGGGGTATACATATTGAGGAGTTCAGACAAGTACGTAGGTGCTAGACCATTCATTGCCTTAAAAACAAATAATAAAATTTTAAAATTGATCCTGTAACGGACAGGAGGCCAATGTAGGGATGACAGTGCTGGTGTAATATGCTCCTGTTTCTTTTTGCCAGTCAGAAGGCGGGCAGCAGCGTTCTGCACTAGCTGCAGGTGGCAGAGAGAGGACTGGTCTAAGCCTGTATATTGAGAATTGCAGTAGTCCAGCCGAGATGTTATAAAAGCATGGACCACTCTTTCCAAATCCTTTTGAGAAAGATAGGCCTTGACCTTGGCTATTTGTCTTAACTGAAAAAAGGCAACTTTGACAACAGCACTAATTTGCTTCTCAAGTTTAAAGGCACTGTCAAAGGTGAAACCAAGGCTTTTCGCAGCAGGAACATTTTTGGGGGCCAGGGGGCCCAAAGCACCAACAATGTCTTCTAATTGAGCTGGATGTCCAAACATAATGACCTCTGTCTTATTTTAATTTAAATGCAGGAAGTTAGCATCCATCCAGTTTTGTGTCTTTAAGACATGCAAGTAAAAGCTGCAGTGACTTCTTGCATTGAGATTTTACAGGTAAGTAAATCTGTACATCATCAGCATAGCAATGGAAAGAAAGGTTATGCTTCCTGAAAATTGACCCCAGGGGCAGCATAAATAAAGAAAATAAAATAGGACCTAGAATAGAGCCCTGAGGGACTCCACAAGTGAGTGGGGCTGTATCTGAGGAGTAATCTCCCACATGGACAGAGAAACTCCTGTCCAATAGGTATGACCGAAACCACTCCAAGGCAGCCCCCTCAATACCCACACAGTGTTCAAGGCGAGATAAAAGAATCTCATGATTCACTGTGTCAAATGCCGCTGTCAAGTCTAAGAGCACCAGGATAGCAGGCTCACCAGAGTCGTATTATAATCAGATCATTAAAAACTTGTAAAAGGGCAGTTTCAGTACTGTGCCGAGGTTTAAAACCAGACTGAAACTTTTCACAGATGTCATTTTTATCTAAAAATGATTGTAACTGAATAAAAACTGCTTTCTCCAATACTTTAGACAAAAAAGGTAACTTGGAGATCTAAAGTTAGAGAGAACCGAGGGGTCAAGATTTTTCTTTTGGAGCAGTGGTTGCACTACAGCATGTTTGAATGCAGCTGGGACACATCCTGAACTGAGACAGGTATTGATTAGCAATAATACGCTAGCACCAACTGAATCAAAAACTTCTTTGAGAAGACGAGAGGGGATGCTGTCTGAGGGGCAATATGTAGGCCGCAGATGCTTAATAATATCTGAGAGCGAAGGGAGGGATATAGGCTCAAACTGGTCAAAAATGGCAGAGCACAGAGATGGAGCAGGGTCAATGGTAACACTCAATGTGTTAACACTCGTGTGGGCTAGCCTAAGAGTAGAGACCTTCTCAATGAAAAATTTTTGAACATTTTCACAGAGTGTGGGTGACTAAGGTAGATATATACTCTGTTTTGGCAGTTTTAACAGCTCTCTGGTAGTCTGATAGGCAACTACGCAGGATTTCTAGAGAGACATAGAGTTTATCCTTTTTCCACTTTCTCTCAGCACGCCTGCAAGCGTGCCTGAGAGAACGAGTGGAATCATTAAGCCACGGCTCTGAAAGTGCTTTGGTGCGTCTAAGCCTAAAAGGAGCAACAGAATCCAGTATTTCAGAACATGTAAAATCAAACATGGAGATAAGCTCCTCAGCACTGAGAGCACAGTTTGCATCCAGCGCACAAATCGAGGAGACGCTGAAAATATCAGAGAACTGTGATGCGGTCGACTGGTTGATCGAGCGCAAACGGCGTGCGGAGGCGCGTGATTTGATTCCCGAGCATGGGATAGAAGATGTAAACAGGACTGGTAAATGGTCTGAGATACATGCTGTTGTACAGATTTCATTTACAGAAGCAGATAGACCAAATGATAAGACAAGATCCAATGTGTGTCCCTTTTCATGTGTCGGGCCAGATACAGATTGGATGAGATTAAAAGAATCAATTAAGTGCAGAAATTCCCTGGTTAAAGGTCTTGATTCACAGCACACATGGACATTAAAATCACCTAAAATTAAAATCTGGTCATATTTAAGCAAGATCCCCGACAAAAAGTCAAAATCATGAATGAAGTCGGGATGGAGGGAGGAAGGGGAGAGGGAGGGAGGGAGGGAGCGAGAGGAGGGGAGAGAGGGAGGGAGGGAAAGGGGAGGGGAGAGGGAGAGGGAGACGGAGGGGGGGAGGGAGGAAGAGGAGGAGAGGGAGGGAGGGAGGGAGAGGGAGGGAGGGAGGGAGCGAGAGGAGGGGAGAGAGGGAGGGAGGGAAAGGGGAGGGGAGAGAGGGAGGGAGGGAAAGGGGAGGGGAGAGAGAGAGGGAGGGGGATGGGGGGAGGGAGGAAGAGGAGGAGAGGGAGGGAGAGGAGGGGAGAGGGAGGGAGGGAAAGGGGGAGGGAGAGAGGAAGGGGAGAGGGGGAGGGAGGGAGAGAGGGGAGGGAGGAAGAGGAGGAGAGGGAGGGAAAGGGGGAGGGAGGAAGAGGAAGAGAGGGAGGGAGAGAGGGGAGAGGAGGAGAGGGAGGGAGGGAGGGGGGGAGGGAGGAAGAGGAAGAGAGGGAGGGAGAGGAGGGGAGAGGGAGGGAGGGAAAGGGGGAGGGAGAGAGGAAGGGGAGAGGGAGGGAGGAAGGGGAGGGAGGAAGAGGAGGAGAGGGAGGGAGAGAGGGAGGGAGGGAAAGGGGGAGGGAGAGAGGAAGGGGAGAGGGAGGGAGGAAGGGGAGAGGGAGAGGGAGGGAGGGAGGTGGAGGGGGGGAGGGAGGAAGAGGAGGAGAGGGAGGGAGAGGAGGGGAGAGGGAGGGAGGGAAAGGGGGAGGGAGAGAGGAAGGGGAGAGAGGGGAGGGAGGAAGAGGAGGAGAGGGAGGGAGAGAGGGAGGGAGGGAAAGGGGGAGGGAGAGAGGAAGGGGAGAGGGAGGGAGGAAGGGGAGAGGGAGAGGGAGGGAGGGAGGTGGAGGGGGGGAGGGAGGAAGAGGAGGAGAGGGAGGGAGAGGAGGGGAGAGGGAGGGAGGGAAAGGGGAGGGAGAGAGGAAGGGGAGAGAGGGGAGGGAGGAAGAGGAGGAGAGGGAGGGAGAGAGGGAGGGAGGGGGAGGGGGCGAGGGAGGGAGGGAGAGGAGAGAAAGGGAGGGAGAGATTAGGAGAGGGGGAGGGAGGGAGGGGGAGAGGGAGGGGGAGGGAGAGGGAGGAAGGGAGAGGGACAGAGGGGGAGGAAGGGAGGTAGGGAGAGGAGGGGAGAGACAGAGGGAGGGAAAGGGGGAGGGAGAGAGAGAGAGGGAGGGGAGAGAGGAAGGGGAGGGGGGGGAGGGGTGGAGGGGGAGAGGGAGGAGGGGGAGAGAGAGAGGGAGGGAGGGAGGGCGAGAGTGGGAGAGGGGGAGGGAGGGAGGGGAGAGGGGGAGAGGGAGAGAGGAAGGGGAGGGGGAGGGGGGAGGGAGGAAGAGGAGGAGAGGGAGGGAGGGAGGGAGGAGAGGGGGGGAGGGGAGGGAGGAGAGGGGGGGAGGGGAGGTAGGGAGGGGGGGAGGGGAGAGAGAGGGAGGGAGGGAGGAGAGGGGGGGAGAGGGAGGGGGGAGGGAGGAGGGAAAGGGGGAGGGAGAGAGGAAGGGGAGAGAGGGGAGGGAGGAAGAGGAGGAGAGGGAGGGAGAGAGGGAGGGAGGGGGAGGGGGCGAGGGAGGGAGGGGAGAGGAGAGAAAGGGAGGGAGAGATTAGGAGAGGGGGAGGGAGGGAGGGGAGAGAGGGAGGGGGAGGGAGAGGGAGGAAGGGGAGAGGGACAGAGGGGGAGGAAGGGAGGTAGGGAGAGGAGGGGAGAGACAGAGGGAGGGAAAGGGGGAGGGAGAGAGAGAGAGGGAGGGGAGAGAGGAAGGGGAGGGGGGGAGGGGTGGAGGGGGAGAGGGAGAGAGGGGAGAGAGAGAGGGAGGGAGGGAGGGCGAGAGTGGGAGAGGGGGAGGGAGGGAGGGGAGAGGGGGAGAGGGAGAGAGGAAGGGGAGGGGGAGGGGGGAGGGAGGAAGAGGAGGAGAGGGAGGGAGGGAGGGAGGAGAGGGGGGGAGGGGAGGGAGGAGAGGGGGGGAGGGGAGGTAGGGAGGGGGGGAGGGGAGAGAGAGGGAGGGAGGGAGGAGAGGGGGGGAGAGGGAGGGGGGAGGGGGGGAGGGGAGAGAGGGAGAGAGGGAGAGGGAGGGGAGAGAGGGATGGGGGAGAGAGAGGGAGAGGGGAGGGGAGGGAGAGGGGAGGGCGGAGGGAGGAGAGGGGAGGAGGGGAGGGGAGGGAGGGAGGGAGGGGGAGAGGGAGGGAGGGAGGGGAGAGAGAGGGAGGGGGTGGAGGGAGGGGAGAGGGAGGGGGTGGAGGGAGGGGAGAGGGAGGGAGGGAGGGAGGGGAGAGGGAGAGAAGGAGGGAGAGGGAGGGAGAGGAGAGGGAGGGGAGAGGGAAGGGAGAGAAAATGGAAGGGAGAGAGGGAGATAGGGAGAGAGAGTGAGAGAGAGAGAGAGAGGAGGCAGTTAAAGGAAAAAAGAGGGCAGTAAAGCCAGTAAAAAGGCAACTCCTATATCTGGCTCAGAATAGATTCTATTTTACAATCTAAACCAGTCTTCCTCTGTGCTTTATAAATGCCACCAAGAGATCCACCCCATTACAAAGAGGACTGTTTCTCTGATTTACAGAGAGAAACTGTTCATTTTCACTCACTGGGATATGTGCTGATATGTGGAGATTTAAATGCCAGAACAGGAAAAGAGGTTGATTTTATTAACTCCAATGGAAACACACACATATTTAGTAGCACTCCTCTTAACCCGTCACCAAACACAACGACCAGACAAAACAATGACAGTGTGGTCAACAAGAGTGGGAAACAGGTTCTGCAGCTCTGTAAAAGTCTAGGTCTGTTTATAGTGAATGGCCGGACCAGGGGAGACTCCCTGGGAAGGTTTACATATTGTTCACATTTAGGACAAAGTGTGGTGGATTATGTCATCACTGACCTAGACCCCAGCTTCATCAGGGCATTCCTGGTTAAACCACAGCTCCCTATATCTGATCATTGTCAGACTGTACTTTACCTGGACAGGACAGAGAAGCTGCTGAGCAGTTCACCCGCAGAGAAGATCTGTCCTCTAAAGCCCCCATAGAATGGAGTGAAGCCAATATTCAGACATTAAAACTAAATTTGGAAAACCCAAAAATCAAAACATTATTGATACAGACACCTTTTGGGATCTACACAAAAAGTTTGATGATCATAAGCCAGGACCAGCTATTCAAAATGGCACAATTTGGAAAAATGACTTTGAAAATCTCTAAGGAAATCAAAATGGCAGACCTGACTCAGCACCAGATCAGGACCAAACTAAAATGACATGATTTGGAAACAACAATAAAATCTCATCAAAATCCACTAGACATCTGTATTAACAGAACTGAAATAGAGGATGAAATCAAAACCCTGAAGCAAAGAAAAACATGCAGCCCTGACAATAAAAAAGCCAAGAGAACAAAGACTGTGGAACCATTGTGATTTGCAGGAGGTGGAGACAGAGACACATTTTCTGCTGTCCTGTCCAAAATATCAGCAGGAATAAATGTATACTGTATATTACTTTGTATGTTACTAATTAATTGTTATATATAACTGTCATTTTACTCTTTAGATTCAATTATTCTATGTTATTATATTCTAACTTTGTTTATATTCACATATTATAATTTATTTACTGATTATTTGTCAATGTTTATTATATTTATTGTATTGCTTTGGCAACTTTGGTATTTTTCCCTTTCATGCCAATAAAGCAAATTTAAATTTGAATTTGAGAGAGAGGGGGGGGATGCTTTTGCAACACATGTGTAAACACAGACCCCCAGGTAAATCGACTGTTGCCAGAAAGCATGAGCCAGTACATAACCTCTCCAAAAGTCCTATGAATAAATATAACGGCAGTATTAAGAATCTGGCAACCTCTAATCTTCACAAGGGGGCTGAAAATGGAGAAAAGGAAAAGAACAATTGTAATCATCAGCAGCCCTGCTCCAGTGTCCACAGAAGCGCTCCCAAACCCCACTCTCCCTCTACTGAAAAGGCCAGGCCTCTTGTAGCCCTCATAACCTGCTATTTGGCCACAGCAAGACTACAGTGGCCATCCCTGTATGAAGGGGCGGTGCTGCCACCTGGTGGACAGCACCCTACTTTTCCTTCTGTCACCAGAGCCCCAAACTCACTTTCCCAACCAGAAACCTTCTGGAGGTAGGATGTAGAGGACAGAAGCCATGCAGGATGTCTTTCAAATCTGTGGTTTCACCCTGCAACCCAGAATTCAGGAACAGCACTTGCAAATCAAACCCAGACACATTCACACCATACAATCTTCTGTACATTCATTCACCATGAACCATACATGATTTTCTCTCAAGTAGTTTCTCAGTTTTTTGTTCAGTATTTCATGAAAGCTTGTCATTTGTTCCAGATCATTACAGCAGCTCTTTCACAGTTAAATGTGATGGAGTATGTAGGTAATGAACAATCAGAAGGACTTTAAGTGGTGTAATCAGTGAATGAAAGGTAGAAACACAGTAGGCAGGAGGAGCAGCGGGGGGGAATTATAGAATATTTTCCCGAGTTATTCCTAGTTATTCCATGTTTACCTTATTACTCAGTATGATTATCTTATGTTATCTGAATCAGTATGATATTCTATGTTTACCTTATGGATCAGTATGATTATCTTATGTTATCTGAATCAGTATGATATTCTATGTTTACCTTATGAATCAGTATGATTATCTTTTTTTATTCTATGTATCAGTATCTGTACTAATTTGCACGAACACAACACTGAAGAAGTACACTGAAGTATGATATTTGCACTGTATTGTATTATTTTTTATATATTCCCAGCATTGAAGTGCACTGCACTGAATTGCATTATTTCTGTTTCTCCTTAAAACACTGGAAAGAATGTTTTCTTAAAGTAAAATGTTAAGGGGGGGTTGAGAGTTTCTGAGATATGGATGAGAAGGTGTAAGACAATCACGCTGCGTGTAAAAGCCAATCAGAAGCAAGAAAACAACTATGTGGTGACTGTTTTGCAAAGTGTGTGTGCTCAGATGATTTAGCTTGTTCTGCTCACGCTGTGTGTGTGTATGTATGTGTTGTGGTGGCCCGATCAGGGATCGATACCCCACTGGAGTGGAATGGCGAGGACGCCGACGTCAGGAGCTGGGTAAAGTAATTTACGGCGAATATGTCCCTAGGTCCGTTTTAAATAGAGCCGCACCTTGGAGAGAGCCGGGAGGAAGAGTCAGCACCACGGCCAGCACCACCGGGGCGAGGCGCGTGCGGAATGCAAATCCCTAACTAATTTTAAGTAAACAGGCACAGCTGAGCTGAATGAGAGAGGAGAGCAGCACGCTACAAAAAGCCGGGCTGGAGAACAGAGCGGGGCTGACGACGGAGGCGGAGAGCTGTGCAGCCCGTGCTTGACTAAAGAGTGCAGCCTAAAGCCGAACGAGCCACCACGAGGAAAACGGGGTGGAATTCCGGGAGAAACCCCGCGACCGAAACTTAACTCGGAGCCTCACGTGAGCGTATCTCTCCTGTTGTAAAACCGGCTAACCTATCCCGCTCTAAATTCAAACAGAATCCCCTAAGGAGGGCGGACAAGCGGACTACCGAGGCCGGGGAGACACGGAGGCCAGGAGCGGCCCAGCCACGGACAAAGACGGACGAACGCCGTCACGTGGATGCCGGTTCTGTTTTTTTTGTTTTTTCCTTTTTTCGGTGTTCCTAGTTTTTTGGCCGTTGGTTTTTATTTTCTGAAAAGGAACCTACATTTTTGTTCTGGACAGTTGAAATGTGTCTGAAAGACACTAAGAACAATAAAATAATTTTTGTTCACACCTTTTGCTCTCTCTCTCTCTCTCTCTCAACCAGCGGGGCACCACATATGGTGGAGAATGTGGGCACGGTGAACCCCGCTACAGAGAGAGCCCGACGTGAGTGAATCCAGTAACCCAACCCCAACCATGGAGGAGGCCCTAACCGCCCTGCTGCGCTCCCAAGGCGCCCTGCAGAAGGCCGTGGCCGAACTGTGCCAGGAAACGGCACCCCACAGAGAGAGGATGTGCTCCTCAAACAGACAGCGGATGACGAGGTTGAGGCGTATCTTGAGACGTTTGAGCGGACGGCGCATCTGGAGAAATGGCCCCAAGATGCCTGGGGCTCCATCCTGGCGCCATTCCTTAGCGGTGAGGCCCAGAAAGCCTACAGAGACCTACCCCCCGCTGAAGCTCATGACTACCCCACCCTGAAGACCACGATCCTAGCCCAGTATGGCTACAGCCTGCCAGCCCGGGCCCAGCGGTTCCAGCAGTGGACCTACGACCCTGCGCTCCCTGCACATGCCCAGGTGAGGGCTCTGGGACGGCTGACCAAGAGCTGGTTGGCGGAGGGCGACGGGCCACCCCTACTTGAGCGGGTAGTGTTAGACCACTGCGTCCGGACCCTACCCACGGGCATGAAAAAGTATGTGGCCCAACAGGGGCCCCGGACCATTGCCTCGCCCAGGCCTGGAAAACCGTGGCCCGCACTGAGGGCGTCCCACAAGGTGGGGTGAGTAGGCCGGCATTACCTTATTTTAAAGTGCAAAATGGCTTCCTCTATAGGGTCTGTAAAATTAAGGACGAACTAGTGGACCAGCTCCTTGTACCCCGGACTCACACCTCCAAGGTGCTGTATCTGGCCCACACCCACCTGTTGGGGGCGCACCTGGGGCGTGAGAAGACGCTGGAACGGATCCTGACTCGATTTTACTGACCAGGAATCAAGAGAGCCGTGGAGGACTACTGCCGACAGTGCGCTGTGTGCCAACTCCACAGCCCAAGGGTGACGTATCGTAACCCACTTATACCCCTCCCCATTATAGACGTGCCATTTCGCCGGATAGCTATGGACATAGTTGGACCCCTACCCAAGTCTAGCCGGGGCCACCGTTACATCCTGGTGATAGTGGACTACGCCACCCACTACCCTGAGGCTGTGCCACTACGGGCCGCGACCGGGAAAAGCGCAGCGAAGGAGCTTTTCCAACTGTTCAGCCGGGTAGGTATTGCCGAAGAGGTCCTGACCGACCAGGGTTCCTGCTTTATGTCTGGGGTGATGAAGGAGATGTGCCGCCTGCTCCAGGTCAAGCAGCTGAGGACGTCGGTCTACCACCCCCAGACGGACGGGCTGGTCGAACGTTTTAATAAGACCCTGAAAGCTATGATGAGGAAAATGATCACCACGGATGGTAAGGACTGGGACCACTTACTACCATACCTAATGTTCTCCATTCGTGAGGTCCCCCAGGCATCCACGGGATACGCCCCCTTCGAGCTGCTCTACGGGAGGCGGCCACGAGGACTCCTGGACCTCGCAAAGGAAGCCTGGGAGCGGCTGCACCAGGAGGCCCGTGGGCGAGGCGGCTGAACCAGGAGGCCCCTGGGCAAGGCGGCTGAACCAGGAGGCCCCTGGGCGAGGCGGCTGAACCAGGAGGCCCGTAGGAAAGGCGGCTGAACCAGGAGGCCCGTAGGCGAGGCGGCTGCACCAGGAGGCCCGTGGGCGAGGCGGCTGAACCAGGAGGCCCGTGGGCGAGGCGGCTGCACCAGGAGGCCCGTGGGCGAGGCGGCTGCACCAGGAGGCCCGTGGGCGAGGCGGCTGCACCAGGAGGCCCGTGGGCGAGGCGGCTGCACCAGGAGGCCCGTGGGCGAGGCGGCTCCCAGAAAGACTGACAGACCAAGGGTGGCCACCCATCTACAAGACCGGCAAGGTAAGCAAACTTAAATAAATCGCACATAAATCCTTGCTGTGGTTAAATAGACAAAAAGGTTCTGTCAGCCTGTCTGTGGCCGGCGCTCTACAGGATCTCTGTGACCTCTGCTACCCAAAAGAACCTAAAGTCAAATAGAAACATAAGTGATTGAAATCAGGAGACTTGGAGGAAAGCTTTGGATAAAGATTGCATGTAAAAGCATGTGCATGTGCAACACTTATTGCATGTAAAGCTTTTGTTTAGGATCTATTGTGAAAAGGTGTGTGATTCACGTTGATGATATTGTGTGGTGTGGTGTGACAGGTGGTCAGAGTTTGAGCCCTAAAGGGGGGTTGTGAGAGTGAACGTGCTGACAGGTGGTCAGAGTTTGAGCCCTAAAGGGGGGTTGTGAGAGTGAACGTGCTGACAGGTGGTCAGAGTTTGAGCCCTAAAGGGGGGTTGTGAGAGTGAACGTGCTGACAGGTGGTCAGAGTTTGAGCCCTAAAGGGGGGTTGTGAGAGTGAACGTGCTGACAGGTGGTCAGAGTTTGAGCCCTAAAGGGGGGTTGTGAGAGTGAACGTGCTGACAGGTGGTCAGAGTTTGAGCCCTAAAGGGGGGTTGTGAGAGTGAACGTGCTGACAGGTGGTCAGAGTTTGAGCCCTAAAGGGGGGTTGTGAGAGTGAACGTGCTGACAGGTGGTCAGAGTTTGAGCCCTAAAGGGGGGTTGTGAGAGTGAACGTGCTGACAGGTGGTCAGAGTTTGAGCCCTAAAGGGGGGTTGTGAGAGTGAACGTGCTGAGAGGTGGTCAGAGTTTGAGCCCTAAAGGGGGGTTGTGAGAGTGAACGTGCTGACAGGTGGTCAGAGTTTGAGCCCTAAAGGGGGGTTGTGAGAGTGAACGTGCTGACACTGGGTTATCCCGTCTGAGAGAAAGAGATGTATAAATCCAGAAGGCATTGTTTACTTTGCTCAGGCGGTGAAGATTGTTTCTCCCTAAGGGTGAAAAATACATAAGTACCTGAAGGCATTGACGACTTTGTTCAGGCGATAAAGGTTTCTTTATTCAAGGTTGAATGAAGTACATAAGTCCGGAAGGCAATTGACGGCTTTGCTCAGGCAGTAAAAGTATTTTTCCGATATCATCATCATCATCATCATCATCACTGTAAGGTTAAGGAGCGTTTAGAAGTGTAAAATAAGTGTTTTTGTTTCATGTAAATGTTGACCATGTGGCAAATGTTGAAATGTGATAAATGTGGGATGGATATCTAACATATGAAAACGCGACAAACTAATATTACGAGAGAAAAAGAGTAATTGTGCAGTTAACTAAGGGTTAAGAGAGCATTTTTGGAGAGAGGCAGTGTGTAGATCCAGTGACAGAATTAATAATAAATAATATATATATATATATATTGCTTAGAGCGCTGACAAATATCAGAAATTTGTGGTTTTAATTTCAGTCGCAGAGTGGCCGTATATAAATTGGGAAGGCATAATTATACATAATTGGATTGTGGAAAAAGTGGGAAATACATTATTATTAATAATTAGAGATTAATTTATTAATCATTAGTGCATTAGTGGACCTAATAGAAAATCTGGAATTGCATTACGTAATTATACAGAAGAGAATGGGAATGCGGTGACCCTGCCCCCAGAGGAAGAGAATGGGAATGCAGTGACCCTGCCCCCAGAGGAAGAGAATGGGAATGCAGTGACCCTGCCCCCAGAGGAAGAGAATGGGAATGCAGTGACCCTGCCCCCAGAGGAAGAGAATGGGAATGCAGTGACCCTGCCCCCAGAGGAAGAGAATGGGAATGCAGTGACCCTGCCCCCAGAGGAAGAGAATGGGAATGCAGCATTGCTGAGGAGAGACTGCACAGACTGGAAGTGGAGGAGAGGGAGAGAATAAGGTGAAGCGATGAACTTCCTGAAGGAGGGAGGGAGAAAGAGAAGATACCCAAACTAAGATGCATAAATTACTGAGAGATGACAAAGTGTATGAATACAGAATAGAGGGAATGAAGACTCCACCAAAGAAAATAAGCTGGGAGTACCCAGCTGTCCCAAGAGGAAGGGAAGATGATGAGAAAAGCATCATTTACCCATCCTCAAGTGAAGATGAGGAAAGCGCCCATCCGAGGCGTAGCCAGAGATCTAAGAAAGGACCAGAAAGATACTCTATGCTTCTGGTTCATTTGAAAAACGGAAGAGCCCAATATCTCCCTTGGGGGGGCCAAGACCTCCAAGGCTTGCTGTCAGCCCTGCCCGAGTTTTAGAGGAAGAAACTTGTGGAAGGATGCTGGCATTGGGGGACATCAAAGCCCTTCTGGCCAGGGTGATGGGTGCAGAAAGAATGGCTGAACTGCTGAACAGAGCCAATCTCCCGGGGGTAGCTGACAACCCCTTGGCAGACGGGGTGCCACTGGACAGTCACAGAAACGTGCTGTGGACAGCCCTGAGAGAGACTTTCCCATTCAGCCTGGATCCTAAAGCACTGAAGGGGGAGCCACGGAGGACACTGAAGATCCAGCAGCATATCTGGAGAAGCAGCTCAAAAGATGGCACACGTTGACAGAAAGGGAGATTACACAGGACTCCATCATGCTGACCATGTTTCACTCTGCCATTGTGGAAGCCATGCCCCCTCCTGTGAAGTCCAGACTGGATGAGGCGGTAGGCCTGATGGCAAAGAGTGAGCGGGAGTTCACTGAACGTGTGGTCCACGCGGTGGAGAAGTACCGCAAAGAGGAAAAGAAACAAGATGACCAACAAAAAGAACTCCAACGGAAGCTGTTGCAGCTGCAGCTGGAGGAACTGAAAAAGAAAGAGAAAGAAAAAGAAAAAGACAAGCCGAAGAAAATAGCACCAATGATGGCGGATTTCATGTTGGTGCTGTCATTTCACGGACACAGAAATGACAGGAACACCAAAAGAAGTGCAAGTCAAAAATCAGGAGAACAGAGAAATTAAAGACTACTACAACGCAAAGCTGCAGAAAGTGATGAACTTAAGTGCAGGAAAGACAAAGGCAGAGGATAGGGACCTATCCTCAGTACCAGAAGTGCTCTGGTCACAGCATGACACAGATGTAGGAAGGGTAAAGTCAGCTAACCCAATTGTAGTGAAATTAAGAAAGGGCTGCAAAGGGCCCTGGCGACCGCAGTATCCATTGAAAAAGGAGGCAGTTGAGGGAATAAGACCGACAATTGAGGGACTGTTGGAGGCAGGGGTATTAAGAGAAACAAAGAGCAATTGTAATATTCCATTGTTGCCAGTGTTAAAAGCAGATAAAACAAAATGGAGATTGGTACATGATTTGAGGGCAGTCAATGAGGTAGTGGAGGATTTTGGGGCAGAAGTGCCTAACCCTCACACGTTATTGACAAATATACCAGCCCAAGCAGAATATTTATCTGTGATTGACTTGTGCTCAGTCTTCTTCTTTTATGGAGGTAAGCAATACACTTACACTAGAATGCCACAGGGATTTAAACACTCACCACATGTGTTTAATCAGGTGTTAAAAGACGATTTGGACGGCTTAGAAGCTGAAAGTACAATCTTACAATATGTAGATGATTTGCTAGTGTGTTCTGAAACCAAAGAACAATGTGAGAGGGACACAATTAAGTTGTTAAGGAAATTGACAGAAGGGGAACACAAGGTGTCCAAACAAAAATTGCAAAATTGTCAACCAAAAGTAGAGTGTCTGGGTAGGGAGATCGAAAAAGGTAAAAAGGGGATTGGCAAACACCAAATAGAAGCAATACTCAAAGTGCCCAAACCACAAACAGTAGGGCAGATGATGACCTTCTTAGGAATGACGGGCTTTATCTCAGATTGGATAGAGAGAATGAAAAATGTTTTAAAATGGGATGAAGATGCTACAGTGGCGTTTGAAGGGATAAAAAAGGAGCTGGTGATGGCACAGGAAACATGTAAGGGGAGAAAGAAGCAGCCAATTGCTTATGATTGCACTAAATTGGACGACGTGGCACAAGGGTACCCACCATGCTACCAGGGGTTGGCAGCAGCGTACTATGCATATGAAAAGGCAGCTACAATAACTATGGGTTATCCTGTAACAATATACACACTTCACAAGATAAGTGAACTAATTGAGCAGGGAATGTTTGTATTGACACCAGCAAGAATAAGCAATTATGGACTGTTGTTGACGTACCCAGACATGACCATAAAGGAATGCACTACAAACAATATAGCAGATCCCATGCCACTGCCACATGAGGGAGAGCCCCATGATTCTGTTGCTGAGTCAAAAGAGTTCTCCAAATTGAGAAAAGACTTGAAGTCTGAACCATTGGAAACGAGTGACAAAAGAACTCTGTTTGTGGATGGATCATGCTATAGGGATCATAGAGGCAACCATGCAGGGTACGCAGTGGTAGAAAAAGTTGGCAACAGAATTATACCTTTGTTTGCAAATAGGTGTGAACAGCCATGTTCAGCACAGCTGGCAGAATTGAAAGCACTAACACAGGCATGTGAGGCAGCAGAAGGCCAGCAGGGAGACATATATACTGATTCAGCATATGCGCATGGAGTGTATCATTTGTTTGGAGCAGTATGGATGCAGAGAGGATTTAAGAAAAGCAATGGAGAACCAATTCAACATAAAGAGCAGATATTGGATTTAATAATGGCAATGGTAAAACCAAAGTCATTGGCTATTATTAAATGTCAGGCACACAAAAAGGGAAAATGTATTCTTTTTTATATATTCCCAGCATTGAAGTACACTGCACTGAATTTGTATTATTTCTGTTTCTCCTTAAAACACTGGAAAGAATGTTTTCTTAAAGTAAAATGTTAAGGGGGGTTGATTTAAAGTTTCTGAGATATGGATGAGAAGGTGTAAGACAATCACGCTGTGTGTAAAAGGCAATCAGAAGCAAGAAAACAACTATGTGGTGACTGGAGAAGATGTAGCCGTACCCAGACAGAGGGAGAGACCAAGTGTTCAGAGTGCTCAGATGATTTAGCTTGTTCAGCTCACGCTGTGTGTGTGTGTGTGTGTGTGTGTGTGTGTGTGTTTGTGTGTGTGTGTGTGTGTGTGTGTGTGTGTGTGTACTTGCTGTTCTGTGCCCTACTGATGATGATCACTGCTTTTTTGTACTTGGATTCCATCTGATGGAATAAAGGCCTATTATATTATTCAACACTTTACTACAAGACTCCTGATTTTATAAATTGGATTGTTTATTTGAAATTGGACTGATAATTTGTTGACCTGGGAACCCACAACACTTGCTTCAAGGGTCTTGTACATCTCCATCAGAGCTCAATTCAGGTGCAGTCATCCTGTTATTGAACATATTGATCATTTATGATAATATACTGCATGTCCTGTAGTAGGATGGTGTGGAGAAAGTTATCAATATGCAGTAATATAAAATCATTAAGATCATAGTCATAGTGGTTGAAAATTCATTACAAAGGGAAAAATATGTGAAAAGTAACTTAAAGAAGACATAAGCACATTTAAAAAGCTTTAAACATCTTGAGAAAAAAATGAGAACAATAAAGAAAATATGAGATTTAAATACATAAAATATGAAAGATGTATGAAATATGTATTATGTGTAAAATATGTGAGTGGAGCTCTCCTCTCTTCTCCTCCATCAGATGGCTGTCAGCTCACACTGGACCCCAACACAGCGCACAGAAACCTCTGTCTGTCTGAGGGGAACAGAGAGGTGACCCGTGTGAGAAAGATCCAGTCATATCCTGATCATCCAGAGAGATTTGAGTACTCTCCCCAAGTGTTGTGCAGAGAGGGTGTGTCTGGACGCTGTTACTGGGAGACTGAGTGGAGTGGGGGTGGGGTTTCTATAGCAGTGTCATATAAAGAGATCGTCAGGAAAGGGCAGGGAAATCACTGTATAATAGGATGTAATAACAAGTCCTGGAATTTGTTCTGCTCTCCCTCCAGTTACTCTTTCAGTCACAATAATGTTCACATTAAAATCCCTGTTCCCTCCTCCTCCAGAATAGGAGTGTACCTGGATCACAGGGCAGGAACTCTGTCCTTCTATAGCGTCTCTGACACAATGACCCTCCTGCACAGAGTCCAGACCACATTCACTCAGTCCCTCTATCCTGGGTTTTGGGTTTGGTTTGGATCCTCTGTAAAACTGTGATCTGGGATGAGGCAGAGAGTGAAGGGAAGATCAGCTGTAAAAAAACGGCAAAATGAGACAGAAAAGGAATTTACATTTAAATATGTTAATTCAATTGATTTAAATAAAAGTCCAGACCACATTCACTCAGCCCATCTATCCTGGGTTTTGCCTTCATTGCCATTGTGTTTATGGCTCTGATATCATTTATAGTCAGGGTTGGACTATTTGCTCAGCAGACACTTTAGCTAATGGTTTACAATTCTGGGCTCATTATAACCCTTTCCCACTGTAGAGCTGAACCAGGCTGACTCATTATAGCCCTTTCCCACTGTAGAGCTGAACCAGGCTGACTCATTACAGCCCTTTCCCACTGTAGAGCTGAACCAGGCTGGCTCATTATAGCCCTTTCCCACTGTAGAGCTGAACCAGGCTGGCTCATTATAGCCCTTTCCCACTGTAGAGCTGAACCAGGCTGACTCATTATAGCCCTTTCCCACTGTAGAGCTGAACCAGGTTGGCTCATTATAGCCCTTTCCTACTGTAGAGCTGAACCAGGCTGACTCATTATAGCCCTTTCCCATGTAGAGCTGAACCAGGCTGGCTCATTACAGCCCTTTCCCACTGTAGAGCTGAACCAGGCTGGCTCATTATAGCCCTTTCCCACCGTAGAGCTGAACCAGGCTGGCTCATTATAGCCCTTTCCCACTGTAGAGCTGAACCAGGCTGGCTCACTAGACAAAGGGTAGAGATTTACCTTGATGTGAAAATATTTCAAGTGATTGAGAGAAGATACTTGAGAAGCCTCTGGAAATTCCATCGCTGTTCACTCTGTTTAGAGCTGCTTCAAGCGCATTGTCTTTCAGACGTAAAAGCTACCATTGAGACTTCTTTGCAGATGAAAACTGTCTGTGTTAATCAAAATCATGCAGGAAAAGTAAAATAATATTTTAAAAGATTTCCAGAAAATGAATTCCACCATTATAAACAAATTGAGATTGCACCTGATCAATATAAATGGACAAATATTCAGAACACATTTTAATATCTTTCATTTAACATTTTTTAATTTGGCAGTGTTTGACTTCCCCCTTCATACTGTGTATTTGTATCTGCTGTCCTGTTTCTTTCTGTATGAATAATGTCATAATAGTATGAAAACAGTAGAATTGATGAATAAAAATGATCAACTGCAGCAGCATATCCCTAAATTCAGATGTTTCAGTTTCTCAAACATCCTGTGAGGAGCTTTGGGAGGGTTTTCAGGGCACTGATTGACCTGCATGCACTGATTGGTCAGGGCTGGGGTCCTGAGATGTGATTGGTCAGGGCTGTGGTCCTGAGATGTGATTGGTCAGGGCTGGGTTCTTGAGATGTGATTGGTCAGGGCTGTGGTCCTGAGATGTGATTGGTCAGGGCTGGGTTCTTGAGATGTGATTGGTCAGGGCTGTACACACAATGCTTCCAGATGCAACTGGAAACCTGGGCCAAGTTCAGCCCAACAAAACATAGCAAAGCGTTGATTTAAACAGAAAAAGGGGCGCGTTGAACACCCTGTTCCAAACCGTGGGCGCACTGACTGACATAGTAAGGTTTACTCCCATGGTGTCTGAGAAGGCCTTCATTGATTTGGGCTATACCCACCAAACGGGAGCAAACATACCTCAGAACCTGCTGAAACACGTTGTACACCGTTGGGAGAAAACATATCGTCCAAAAAAGAAATGGAAGCAAAACGTAGCAAAACGTTTTCAGTTTGAACATCCCCCAGGTGGAGCTGGAGGGGAATGTGCACATTCAGTTTTCACCACCAGATGGTGCCAGAGAGCCTGTTTTAGAGTTCCTGACCGAAGAGGCAAGAAATACAGTATACCAGATCTTCCATTAGATCTTGTCTGTACCAAGTATTTGCTTCATATATTTTATGCACCTGTCTATTCCTGATAGTTCCTCAGATTGTAACTTTTTAAAGTTGTACTTTGCTTGCTATACTTATACAATATATGGAGTACATAAAAAGACACAACCAATTTGTTATGAGAAAAGCCATTCAGCTCATTAAGTCTGATCATTTACCTTCAAACCAGTGAGAATCCAGGACTACAGCAAGCCTGGACACCCCAAGAGCCTCTGTCTCTCCTACATAGCCAACATCTACCTGTAAAAATATGTAGATGCTTGTATTCATCTTTGAAGAAGGACAGATGAAAAGTTGAATATGGGTAAAATGTCTGTTGAAAGAGCTGTGTTTGTGACCCAGAGGTTACAGGTTTTAATCCCAGAGGGCTGTTGCCATGGCAGCCTGACGCTGCTCCACCTGAACTGCCTCAGTGTTCCGCTGCAACTGCTGCTTTTCTGGGATTTACTGAATGATCAGCGGGAACTGCTACTGATCATCATCTGCAACTTCCTCTGTGACCTGATTCACTGTCTACGTTTAATATGGATCTATTATGGACAGATCTGGGAGAATCAGTGATTTATTCCACTTCTTGTCTTTTTATTTTAAAATCCAATCAACTGACTTTTGTACAATGTGGCTAATTGCACAGTACTTCCTGGATCGTTTAAGCTGTTTTCAATGAATGTATTGCAATAATAAACATAACTGAATATTTCGAATACCAAACGATTACTGTTTTACATTACATTACATTATTTTAAATATCATAATTTCATTGAATTTCACATGTGCTGAAGCTAATTAAGTTATAGTCCGTGTATAACTTCCATTGTAATTTTTGGCCATTTATAAATAAACCAAACTCTTTTTGTTGTTTCCCTGGCAAAAAAAATCATCTCGTGTTCCACACTGATCAGTAGCAGGTATCAGATCATCTGTTTGAAACAGCTACACACAGAAACCAGAGACTGTGTGAGCTCTGTGTGAATAAATATGCACGTTCCATTAGCATAGTGGCTATAGTGTCCTAGCACACTAATGCAGTGTTCCATTAGCATAGTGGCTATAGTGTCCTAGCACACTAATGCAGTGTACCATTAGCATAGTGGCTATAGTGTCCTAGCACACTAATGCAGTGTTCCATTAGCATAGTGGCTATAGTGTCCTAGCACACTAATGCAGTGTTCCATTAGCATAGTGGCTATAGTGTCCTAGCACACTAATGCAGTGTTCCATTAGCATAGTGGCTATAGTGTCCTAGCACACTAATGCAATGTTCCATTAGCATAGTGGCTATAGTGTCCTACCACACTAATGCAGTGTTCCATTAGCATAGTGGCTATAGTGTCCTAGCACACTAATGCAGTGTTCCATTAGCATAGTGGCTATAGTGTCCTAGCACACTAATGCAGAGCTGTTAGCCACCGGCTGCTTACTTTCACACTGTGGTCCACTGGCTAAGCTGTGCTACCTGTGCACCATTGCACTGCCACTGTATGAACCCATTTAACTCTTCATATGTACAAGCACTGGAATTTAATGCTGTTCACCCAGCCCCATATTCTGATGTTCAGCTCATTTTCCATGTTGGAATGACTGTGGTGTTAATGTGCCCCTGAAATCAATGTAACTTATCTGATTCACCAAGGAGACAGACATGAAAATGTTTTTAAACAAAACACTATGAAAGGAATTTTGGTGGGGCATTATCCTGTTTTGGGAGGTGGGGTGTAGCCAGACCCACTGGTTGAGCGGGTACACCAATCAGCCCCGGGCTAAAAGGTGTGTTTCTCTTCATGGAGGCGGGGTCAGAGAGATGAGAAGGAGACTAAACAAACCTGGCTGAAAAGCTGAAAAGTGAAAAGGCTGAAACTCTTGCTGTGCTTCAAGAATAATAAAGGAACGCAACCTTGGCTTACTTGAAGTGAATTGGAGAGGTGCTCAGGTGTGTAACGTGGAGCGCTAGTCCATATGAACAAAACAAAAATACAAGCCATTCAAATCTCTGACACGTTAAAAAGCCTTCATTTCATGTCATTTTCGTGTCACAAACAAACCTTCCTCAATCAGTACCACTCACAGGTGTTACATCATTCCATCAAACGGGGAAAGCCAATCAGATCACCACACAAGTAGCCTGGAGAACACTCCCATCTCCACTCCCATGTGACACAGAGAAGCTGTGCGATGCTGAAATGTAGTATGATGTGGCACATTGGCGCCCCCCACTGCCAATACAGGAGGACTGCAGCCTGCCAGTCCAGGCCAGGGGGGTTTGTCTGGGAGAGCTGCTATGCAGTAGTGGCTGTAGGCCCTGGGGAAGGGATGGGGACTCCAACTGCTAAAAGGTGCACATGCAGTGGGGTCCAAAAGTCTGAGACCACTGGTGAACATGCTTGTGTTTTATTATTCTTTTCTAATTTAATACAAACTTTTTCATTAAAGGCGGCACAGATGGTGCAGTGGGTAGCACTGCCAACCTCACAGCAAGGAGGTCCTGGGTTCGAATCCCCGTCGGCCGGGGCCTCTCTGTGCGGAGTTTGCATGTTCTGCATGAGTTGACCTGTCCAGGGTGTATTCCTGCCTTTCACCCAATGTATGCTGGGATAGGCTCCTGCCCCCCTGCGACCCTGTTCAGGATAAGTGGGTTAAGATAATGGATGGATGGACTTTTTAATTAATAATTATATAATCAGCATAACAATTTGTGTGAAAAGTTGAATCTTTGAAAAAATGACATTAATTTAAGAATTTCTCAGCTTATGCTTTAATGGCAAGGTGCACTCAAGCTGGCATGGACACATTTGAGCAAACATTTTTTTCCAAAGAGCATCTTGTGATGTTACTGAATGCTTGGCTTTTGTCAGTCTTCAAGTGCCCTCGTGAATGGGTTGGGTCCCTGCATTGTTGCATTGCTCCAGTGGAGGATTGTCTCCTGCTTCCTGCATTCCTCCAGGGGGATTGTCTCCAGCTTAATCTAATCAACTGTACATCACCCTGAATAAGAGCGTCTGCCAAATGCCATTAATGTAATGTAATGTTCAAGCAAAGCTTTTTAAAATCCTAAATCTTTCTGTTTATTTCCAGGATTACCTGAAAAAACCCACATTTGAATGTGCTCTCAGACTTTTAGACCCCACTGTATGCTCACTCCTTTGTAGCCTTAGATTGGCCTGAGTCTGTGCATCTGGTCAGGGGGTCAGGCCCTGTTCTGTCACTTTCTCTAAATCTACAGTCACTGGTCCATGAGGGCAGGATGCCTCTGTCTTATGATCAGTGATGAAATGTACAGATAGGTGCGGGATGTCAAGGCCTTGGGCAGGGGAGGGATGGGCTGGGCACTCTGGGAGTAATCAGCGGGACGCTGTACTTACAGACGGGTGCTTGCCAGTGTGGAGGGTAGTAATTGGTGGGTACATTCTAATGGGAGTGACCAAGGATTGTCTATAAAGATGGATGTATCATGAAGTTTTTTTTACAGTTCTCTTGGACTGCCCTTGAGAAGCTCTCCCTGTGTCCACTGGTGAATAAAGTGTCACTGATTGGACCTGCTGTGGTCATCTCATGTCTTGGGGTTCCTGAATCTGTTCCTGGGGAGTTGGTCACCCACATCATTACATTACATTACATTACATGACATGACATTACATTACATTAATGGCATTTGGCAGACGCTCTTATCCAGACCGACAAACTTTGCAGCCTACAATACATAAATGAAAAAGAAATGCAAAGCAATAAATTCCTGGCACCAGCAAAAAAATAAATAAAGAAATAAAAGAAATAACAAAAAAATAAGGTTGGCATTAAACAGTATCTTTTACATTGAAAAGCATCAAACCACTGTACAATAGAAATGTACAATGTATAACAAATAACAGTGGAATAGAATAATTCAATAATATCTACAGACAATAGAAATAGCTCATACCCATACAACAAACAGAGAAGAGGTAGTAGAATAGAGACTGTACAAGAACAGATCAAAGTCTAGGCCCTCAATGAGAACAGGATAAGTAGTGGCCTTTCATTTACATATCCAAACTGTGTCTCTTTATGAAAGGCATTAAGACAATTATATAATGACAGTTTTCATTGACATTTCTAATTGCATTTTTATGTTGGGCTAGATGGTCCTTTAGTCTCCGGTGTGTCCTACACAAAAAGCACCACATGGGCACTCGAGTCTAAATACTACAGGCGTAGTGGAACAGCTGGCGAAAGAGCGCATCTTATAGAAGGCGCCTCTGTGTGTGTCAGGGAAGGAATGAGTTTAGCTTCCGTTGGAGCAGTGGTTACAGGGTCCACATGGATATGTGCCGATGGGATTTGAGAGCCAGCGTACCCCTCACAGTGGGAGCGTGCTGAAAAGACAAACAAGCCGATTAGGGAAAACCAAAATCCAGCTAGGATCACTTTGGATACGGCTCCAACTTTGTTTGATTATGTTTTTTATTTTAGCTGCTTCCCTACTGTATTGAGTGACAAAATGAATTTGATCAGATTTGGGGATCCTCACGTGATTTTTTAAAAGATCCTTCCTTTCCAGAGATTTGTCTTTGTCCAGGTGGTGACTGGATTCATAGCCTCTTTGGTTGAACCTTGTGCACATTTCCTCCATTGAGAATATACTTCCTGTGCTGCGTTTGAATTGAATTTTGATTTTGTTATTTAAGTGAACTGTTTTTACTCAGAACCCGTGACAGAGAAGAGAAAATGTTTTGTTTGTCGAAAACACACTCTCTCTCTCGATGTGGAAACCAGAAAAGCAACATTTCTGCAGTGGAGTCACCTGGTGTGTGGAGGAATGGTTCAAGGAGGAAGACTTTAAATGAATACAGATCTAACTCCAAAGTAACTAATCAAGCAAAATCATGACCCCAGAGGTTATACATGTGAATAAAATTTCAAATTATTTTTGGTTGGAAGTATTTCACATATAACCTGAGATACAAGTTGAATATTTCCTCATGAATCTGCACTCTTTGCTCAGCCTGGCCTCAGGCCAACACCACACCTGCTGCAGCTGTGGGCAGAACCATGAAGTCACTGCCACTCACTCTGTCACGCAGTTTCAGAGAAATGAAACTTTACTCCGCCTCTTTCAGAGAAACTTAATTTAACTCTGTCAGAGAAACACAGATAAACTCCGTCTCTGTCAGTGTGAGCAGTGAAATGGCTGAGGCCAATATCTCGGTGGATCAGGACCAGTTCAGCTGTTCAATCTGTTTGGATCTACTGAAGGATCCGGTGGCTATTCCCTGTGGACACAGTTACTGTATGGGCTGTATTAAGGACTGCTGGGATCAGGATGATCATATTGGTGTCTACAGCTGTCCCCAGTGCAGACAGACCTTCACCCCAAGGCCTGTTCTGGGCAGAAACACCATGCTGGCTGAAGTGGTGGAGAAACTGAAGAAGACAGGACTCCAAGCTGCTCCTCCTGCTCACTGTTACGCTGGACCTGGAGACGTGGTGTGTGACATCTGTACTGGGAGAAAGCACAAAGCCATCAAGTCCTGTCTGGTGTGTCTGGCATCTTACTGTGAAATTCACCTCCAGACTCACTTTGAATCTCCTCCTCTTAAGAAACACAAACTGGTCAAAGCCACTGGAAACCTGCAGGAGAAGATCTGCTCTAATCACGACAAACTGCTGGAGGTTTTCTGTCGTAGCGATCAGCAGTGTATCTGTATGCTGTGTGTGATGGATGAACACAGAGGCCATGATACAGTCTCAGTGGTAGCAGAAAGGACTGAGAAACAGGTAAGGACTGGAGCTCTTCACTGGCAACCTAAACATACATTTTTATCATAAACCCAAAAATACTGAAAATATCTGAGCAGTGAAAATGAGAAATCAGCTGAATCATTACACTGCACTCCAACTGCATATGCCTTATTCATTAGTTGATTTTTTGTGTTTCCTTGTCTGTCAACTTTAAAAGAGGCGTTCATTTGTTGTATTTCCTGGAGTAGGTGCCCAGAATCAGGTGACCCCAGAAGTGCGCTTTATTGGCTGGTGTTAACGGCATTTATTATTTATTTATTTGTTATGGAAATTCTTTACCATTTAAAAAAGGAATTGTATAGTATTATCCACTAAAAAAATACACCTTATCAATACTTTTTAATAGTACACTCTCCAAACCACCCCCCTCCCCCTTCCAATTGGTTTTGTCTAAATCTATCCTCGGATCTTCCGACAATCCGAGTACAACCTGTCATGAAAAGCACCGCGTCGCCATCGCCAGTTCGAGAATAATATCACTATCATAAATATCAATATCATAAATTATGAAACCACGATTCAACAACAACACTTTTTATCTTATATATCGGTTAAAAAGGTAGGTAGGACTTTCCAGTTGCCACGTTCACGTTGTAATTTCATCATTAGCTACGACCCTCGGAACTCGCGAGCAAGGAAGCTAGTCTTAATTATCATTAAAACGACGTTATATCCGTCATGCACAACTTAAAAATATGTATTATATTAATTTCTGAAACAGGTAGTTAGGTTTCGCATAGTTTTGGTCTTGATTAGTCGGACCATTTTCTTTGTAGCCAGTTTTCTAAAAATGTGATGTTTAAAATGGTATTATTATTTGGGCATGTCGCAGTGTGTTTTCCCTGTTAAAACAAAAGTTTAAATCAATCAATCGATTTTGAATGGGAAATATGAACTCTGCTAGAATAGGCGAATACAGCTGTATCCAATGAAAGGCAAACTACTTCTCCCTGACCCTGTGTTTAAGGTAGGTTTGTATGTGTGCATGGTTTTGAATGTAATATAATACTGCGGTTTCTTTTCCTCTCAGTGTACTCAAAAACTCAAAACTTCAAACCGTAGTTCAGTAGTTGTACCTTATGTCTCATTTATAAAATATATGCCGTGTAACAAAATGATACAGAACATGAAAACAGGAGGTAGTTTGGAAACACCAAATTCAGGGGGCTTATGTATCAAGCATGTCAGAGTCGGACTGCTGATCGAGAATTGTATTACTTCTAATGAAAGGTAAAACAGGTCCCAGGCCAGCACAACTCTATGCTGACATTTTGGTTCAGGTCTAGGCTTTTAATTTGTGTTTGGGATCAACATGTCAGTCATTAATTTTGACCATCTGCTCTGCTGGTTGTTGACTGCATGGAATAATGTGTTTCAGTAGAATTGAAGCAGGTCCCATGTTCTGAACACAGTGTGTGATTATGGATGGTGGTGGTGTGGCAACATCAGGGTGGGAATAGTGTGTGTCTGTGAGGTGAGAATAATGTGTTTCAGTAGAATTGAAGCAGGTCCCATGTTATGAACATAGTGTGTGATTATGGATGGCGGTGGTGTGGCAACATCGGGGTGGGAATAGTGTGTGTCAGTGGGGTGAGAATAATGTGTTTCAGTAGAATTGAAGCAGGTCCCATGTTCTGAACATAGTGTGTGATTATGGATGGTGGTGTTGTGGCAACATCGGGGTGGGAATAGTGTGTGTCGGTGGGGTGATTACCCTCTGTTGGGCCGAGGCCCAAAATGTACTGCCCTGATTCCTTAGGGCTTGCTGGAGTGTCTTCACCAGTGTTTTTAAACCTGGATTGTGTGTGTTTCTTCACAGAAGCAGCTGGGGGTGACACAGAGTAAGTTCCAGCAGAGAATCCAGGAGAGAGAGAAGGAGCTGCCGGATCTGAGACAGGCTGTGCAGTCACTCAAGGTGGGTACTGACCAGAGGAGAAGACAACAGCTGGCTGCTGGAAGAGCCATTTCAGGGCTCAGTCAGGGCTCTCCTCCAGTCAGCCAGCGAGGAGCCCAGTGTTGGGCCACTTTCCAGCCCTGTGGGGCTCAATGCCACTGAGCCACACTGTGGGGAACAGGCTGTCTGGGGTCCCAGTAAGAGCTGAGTGAAAGGCCTAGTTAAAATGTACAACCCTCCTCCTTCTGTTTCTCCTAACAGCGCTCTGCACAGACAGCAGTGGAGGACAGTGAGAGGATCTTTACTGAGCTGATCCGCTCCATTGAGAGAAGGCGCTCTGAGGTGAAAGAGCTGATCAGAGATCAGGAGAAGGCTGAAGTGAGTCGGGCTGAAGGACTCCTGGAGCGACTGGAGCAGGAGATTGCTGAGCTGAGGAGGAGAGAGGCTGAGCTGGAGCAGCTTTCACACACAGAGGATCACATCCATTTCCTCCAGGTAACATCACTGGCTCTCTGACAGTCTGCACTGTGTACACTGTACATACATGGTGAGGTGTGTTCCTCTTTTACAAAGATCTGCTCCTGGTATCTGCACAGGAATCTGTGTTCACTGTCTGTCTCTTTCTGTCTGTCTGTCTGCAGAGCTGTCAGTCCCTCTGTGCCCCTCCTGGACCTGGAGACTTACCCAGCATCCCTGTCAGTCCAAACGTCTCTTTTGAGGCTGTGAGGAAATCTGTCTCTGAACTGAAAGAGCGACTGGAGGATGTTTTCAAGGCGGAGTTAGTCAAAGTTTCTGGAAGAGGTTGGTGGACAAACCCTGCTGCAGAAAGTGTGTTTAGTCACTGCACACAACACAGTGGTGAGGTGATCTGCCTAAGATTCACTCTTACAACATGAAAGGAACTTACACACATTATATATCATTAACCATGGTGCGGTATTTGGGTCTGTTTTCAATGTTTATTAAAATAAAAATGATACATTGGTATCACCTGGTCCCACACTGTTGTGGGATGGCATTCCACTCCTCAACCAGGATGTGTTGCAAGTCACCCAACGTGGTTGTGTTGGTCACTCTAGCACGAACTGCATGCCCCAGCTGATCCCACAAGTGTTCAGTTGGGTTGAGGTCAGGGCTGTTGGCAGGCCACTCCATTCTCTCTACTCCCAAATTCTGGAGGTAGTCTCTGATGAACCCCGCTCTGTGGGGGCGAGCGTTGTCATCTTGGAGGATGGAGCTCGGTCCCAGACTGTGGAGATATGGGATTGCCACTGGTTGCAGAATCTCATCTCGATATCTCTCTGCATTGAGATTGCCTCCAATGATGACAAGCCTGGTTTTTCCAGTGATGGAGATGCCGCCCCACACCATCACACTGCCTCCACCAAAAGGTGTTCCTCTATCGGTGCAGCAATCAGCATAGCGTTCTCCCCGTCTTCTCCACACTTTGACCCTACGATCCAACTTCCGTAGGCAGAATCTGGCCTCATGGCTGAACATAGCGTTCCTCCCCATGTTCAGGTTCCAGTGCAGGTGTTGCTGACACCAGTGCAAACGGGCCTGACGGTGAAGGGCAGTCATGGCAGGCCTCCTGGCAGCCCTATGAGCCGGAGATTGGCTGCGTACAGTCTGTTCCGGATTGTCTGGGCCGAAAGCCGTGTGCCATATCGTCCTGCAAACCTTGACTGCAAATCTGTAGAAGACAGCCTACGGTTCCTAAGTGCTGAAAGGGTGAGGAACCGGTCTTCTTGGGACGCCCACTTCACGGTCTGTCTCTGACATCGCCCATTTCATGAGATTTGGTACATTTGACATGAGCGCAACCCACATACTCAGCTGTGCTGCTCATCCCACAAATGCATGTTCCTTACAAATGGGGCACCATTTAAAAGGGAAATAAACAGGCTTTCCAACGGAATAAAATGTGTTGCCAAGAAGCATTGTTACAACAGAGAAATAATCTACCATACACAAATTTCCGAACTTTTTGTTTGGTGTTTATTATTAATGAGAGTGGTGAGTGACATTTCAGTCTGTCTCACAGGTTATATATTATTAATGAGAGGGGTGAGTGACATTTCAGTCTGTCTCACAGGTTATATATTATTAATGAGAGGGATGAGTGATATTTCAGTCTGTCTCACAGGTTATATATTATTAATGAGAGGGGTGAGTGACATTTCAGTCTGTCTCACAGGTTATATATTATTAATGAGAGGGGTGAGTGACATTTCAGTCTGTCTCACAGGTTATATATTATTAATGAGAGGGGTGTGTGACATTTCAGTCTGTCTCACAGGTTATATATTATTAATGAGAGGGGTGAGTGACATTTCAGTCTGTCTCACAGGTTATATATTATTAATGAGAGGGGTGAGTGACATTTCAGTCTGTATCACAGGTTATATATTCCTTGGTCCTGGAACGAGCTTCAGGCCAAGCTCAAACTTGATTCTCTTATTTCATTAAACGATTTTAATTTGAGAATAATGCATGTTCTCATGTTAAGATGCTACTGCTTTAAGTTGGACGGATATGTTTAATTCACTGTTTCCCTGTGTTATGTTCTGTCATATTGTATGTATTGTAATGCACTTTGTTCTGTATATACCTAAATAATTCTGTATATTATTGTAAAGGATCCGTGATTGTGATTCTGTAATCTTATGCTGCTGTTTGACCCTGTCTTGGCTCGGTCTCATTTGTAAAAGAGGTTTTAATCTCAATGTGACTTCCTAGTCACATAAAGGTTTATATATTACAGTGTGGAGGGACATTTCAAGTGCTCACAAGCTCCAGATGATCCAGAATATCACAGAGGTGTTCAGTGTGAATAGGGATGAAATCTATAAAAGTACCCAGTATGTTAGGGGCAGTTCTTCTGGCTAGGGCATAACCCTAAATGTTTTCAATGTTGTTTAATCTTGAGAGAACAAAATACAGTATGACCAGTATGTCTTTGTTTACTAGGATGCAAGATACTGCATAGAGATGAGAGGAGAGAACACAAGTCAAATTCCTCAGTAGTTTTATGATGAAACCATCCTGTCTCCTCTCTCTGCTCTGTTTTAGTGTAACATTTGAGACCCATTCTGATACTGTATTCTGGGTGACATCAGTTGTCATTTACTTGCAGATTGAAACAAGCATTCAATTTCTCTAGGATCTCAGAAAAAGGTTCATCTTTTTATCTTGTGATCTCTCTCTCCACAGTGGAAGAAGTCTCTGTTCTAGAGCCCCAGACCAGACAGGACTTCTTACAATGTGAGTCTGTAATTAAGCCTTAAAGAGAGGAAGGGAGGGGAGAGGGAGGTAGGGAGAGAGGGGGAGGGGGGAGGGAGGGAGGAAGAGGGGGAGAGAGGGGGAGGGGGGAGGGAGGGAGGAAGAGGGGGAGAGAGGGGGAGGGAGGGAGGAAGAGGGGGAGAGAGGGGGAGGGGGGAGGGAGGGAGGAAGGGGAGGGGGGAGGGGGGAGGGGGGAGGGAGGGAGGAAGAGGAGGTGATGGAGGGAGGGGAGAGTGAGGTAGGGAGGGGAGAGTGAGAGAGAGGGAGGGAGAGGGTGGAGGGGGGAGAGGGAGGGGGAGGGAAGGGGAGGGGAGGGGAGAGGAAAGGGGGAGGGAGGAAGAGGAGAGGGTTGGAGGGAGGGAGAGAGGGGGACGGAGAGAGGGGGGGAGGGGGGAGTGAGGAAGAGTAGGAGATAGAGGGAGGGAGAGAGGAAGGGGAGAGGGATGGAGGGAAGAAGAGGAGATGGAGGGAGGGTGGGAGGGGAGAGGAGATGGAGGGAGGGTGGGAGGGGAGGGGAGGGGAGAGGAGAGAGGGAGGGGGGAGGGAGGGGAGAGGAGAGAGGGAGGGCGGGATAGGAGGGCAGAGAGAGAGAGAGGGAGGGGAGAGGGAGGGGAGAGGGAGAGAGAGGAATGGAGGGGAGAGAGGGAGAGGGAGAGGATGGGGAGAGGGAGAGAGAGAGGAATGGAGGGGAGAGAGGGAGAGGGAGAGATAGGGAGGGGAGAGGGAGAGATAGGGAGGGGAGAGGGAGGTAGGGAGGGGAGAGGGAGGTAGGGAGGGGGGGAGGGGAGAGGAGAGAAAGGGAGGGGAGAGAGAGGGAGCGGAGAGATGGGGAGAGGAGGAGAGGGGGAGAGGGAGAGGAATGGGGAGAGGGATGGAGAGAAAGAGGGAGGGGAGAGGGGGAGAGGGAGGGAGGGAGGGGGAGGGAGGGAGAGGAGAAGGAGGGAGAGAAAGAGGGAGGGGAGAGGGAGAGGGATGGGGAGAGGGAGGGAGAGAGAGAAAGAGGGAGAGGGATGGGGAGAGGGAGGGAGAGAAAGAGGGAGGGGAGAGGGAGAGGGAGGGAGAGAAAGAGGGAGGGGAGAGGGAGGGAGGGAGGGAGGAGGAGGAGAGAGGGAGAGAGGGAGAGGGGAAGGGAGGGGAGAGGGGGAGGGGGAGGGGGAGGGAGGGAGGGAGGGAGGGAGGGGAGAGGGCGGAGAGGGAGGGGAGGGGAGGGGAGAGGGAGGGGAGAGGAAGGGAGGGGAGAGAGAGAGAGGGAGGGAGAGGGAGTGAGGGAGGGAGGGAGGGGAGAGGAGGAGAGGGAGAGAGGCAGGGAGAGGGAGGAGAGGGAGAGAGGGGGAGAGGGAGAGGAAGGGAGGGGAGAGTGGAGAGGGAGAGGAGGAGATGGGGATGGGGCGAGGGAGGGGAGGGAGAGGGAGAGGAGAGGGAGGGAGGGAGAGACGGAGGGGAGGGGGAGGGGGAGTGGGAGAGGGAGAGGTAGGGGAGGGGGAGTGGGGGAGAGAGAGGGAGGGAGAGAGAGGGAGGGGGGAGGGTGGTCGAGGGAGGGAGAGAGAAAGAGAGGGAGGGGAGAGGGGGAGAGGGAAGGGAGAGAAAGAGGGAGAGGGGGAGAGGGAGGGGAGAGAAAGAGGGAGAGGGGGAGAGGGAGGGGAGAGAAATAGGGAGAGGGGGAGAGGGAGGGAGAGAGAGAGGGAGGGGGGAGGAGGAGGAGGAGAGAGAGGGAGGGGAGAGGGGGAGGGAGGGAGGGAGGCAGGGAGGGAGAGGGAGGGGGAGAGGGAGGGGAGGGGGAGAGGGAGTGGAGGGGGAGATGGAGAGAGGGAGGGCAGAGGAAGGGAGGGGGAGATGGAGAGAGGGAGGGGAGAGAGAGGGAGGGGAGATGGAGGGGAGGAGGGGAGGGGGGGAGGGGAGAGGGAGGGGAGGGGGAGATGGAGAGAGAGAGATGGAGGGGAGGGGGGGAGGGGAGAGGGAGGGGAGGGGGAGATGGAGAGATAGAGAGACGGAGGGGAGAGGAAGGGAGGGGGAGAGAGGGAGGCGAGAGGGAGAGACGGAGGGGAGGGGGAGAGGGAGGAAGGGAGGGAAGAAGGCGGAGAGGGGGAGAGGGAGGTAGGGAAGGGAGAGGGAGGTAGGGATTGGAGAGGGAGGGAGAGAGAGGGAGATGGAGGGTTGAGGGAGAGAGTGAGGTAGGGAGAGGGGGACGGAGGGAAGGGAGAGGGGGACGGAGGGAAGGGAGAGGGGGATGGAGGGAGGGAGGGGAGAGATGGATGGAGGGAGGGAGGGGAGAGATGGATGGAGGGAGAGGAGGGGAGAGAGTGGGACGGAGGGGGGAGAGGGGGAAAGGGAGTGGAGAGGGGGAGAGGGAGGTAGGGAGGGGAGAGGGAGGGAGAGAGGGAGAAGGATGGGGAGAGGGAGGGAGAGAAAGAGGGAGAGGGGGAGAGGGAGGGAGAGGAGAGGGAGATGGAGGAAGAGAAAGAGGGAGGGGAGAGGGAGAGGAATGGGGAGAGGGATGGGGAGAGGGAGAGAATGAGGGAGGGGAGAGGGAGAGGGAGAGGGAGGGAGGGAGAGGGAGGGAGTGAGGGAGGGGGCAGAGAGGGAGGGAGAGGGAGGGAGTGAGGGGGGAGAGAGGGAGGGAGAGGAGAGGGGGAGGGAGGGGGAGAGGGAGGGGAGGGAGGGGGATGGGGAGAGGGAGGGAGGGAGAGAAAGGGATGGGAGGGGAGAGGGGGAGGGGAGGGGGAGGGAGAGAGGGAGGGAGGAGAGAGAGAGAGAGAGAGGGAGTGAGGGAGGGGAGGGTAGGGAGGAGGAGAGGGGGAGGGGTGAGGGGGAGAGGGAGAGGGCGGAGAGGAGGAGAGGGGGATGGGGAGAGGGAGGGGAGGGAGAGGAGAGGGAGGGAGGGAGGGGGAGAGAGAGGGAGGGAGAGACGGAGGGGAGGGGGAGGGGGAGTGGGAGAGGTAGGGGAGGGGGAGTGGGGGAGAGAGAGGGAGGGAGAGAGAGAGGGAGGGGGGAGGGTGGTCGAGGGGGGAGAGGGAGGGGAGAGAAAGAGGGAGAGAGGGAGAGGGGGAGAGGGAGGGAAGAGAGAGAGAGAGGGAGGGGAGAGAGAGGGGGGAGAGGGAGGGGAGAGAGAGAGGGAGAGAGGGAGGGGGAGAGAGGGGGAGAGGGAGGGGAGGGAGGGGGATGGGGAGAGGGAGGGAGGGAGGGAGAGAAAGGGAGGGGAGGGGAGAGGGGGAGGGGGAGGGAGAGAGGGAGGGAGGAGAGAGAGAGAGAGAGAGGGAGGGAGGGAGAGGGAGTGAGGGAGGGTAGGGAGGAGGAGAGGGAGAGAGGGGGAGAGGGAGAGAGGGAGAGGGGGAGAGGGGGAGAGGGAGAGGGAGGGGAGGGAGAGGAGAGGAGAGGGAGGGAGGGGAGAGAGAGGGAGGGAGAGACGGAGGGGAGGGGGAGGGGGAGTGGGAGAGGTAGGGGAGGGGGAGTGGGGGAGAGAGAGGGAGAGAGAGAGAGAGGGAGGGGGGAGGGTGGTCGAGGGGGGAGAGAAAGAGAGGGAGGGGAGAGAAAGAGGGAGAGGGGGAGAGGGAGGGAGAGAGGGAGAGGAGAGGGAGGGAGGGGAGAGAGGGAGGGAGAGAGGGAGGGAGGGGAGAGAGGGAGGGAGAGACGGAGGGGAGAGAGGGAGGGAGAGACGGAGGGGAGGGGGAGGGGGAGTGGGAGAGGTAGGGGAGGGGGAGTGGGGGAGAGAGAGGGAGGGGGGAGGGTGGTCGAGGGGGGAGAGGGAGGGGAGAGGGAGGGAGAGAGAGAGAAAGAGAGGGAGGGGAGAGGGGAGAGGGGGAGAGGGAGGGGAGAGAAAGAGGGAGAGGGGGAGAGGGAGGGAGAGACGGAGGGGAGGGGGAGGGGAGAGAGGGAGGGAGAGACGGAGGGGAGGGGGAGGGGGAGTGGGAGAGGTAGGGGAGCGGGAGTGGGGGAGAGAGAGGGAGGGAGAGAGAGAGGGAGGGGGGAGGGTGGTCGAGGGGGGAGAGGGAGGGGAGAGGGAGGGAGAGAGAGAGAAAGAGAGGGAGGGGAGAGGGGGAGAGGGAGGGGAGAGAGAGAGAGAGGGAGGGGGGAGAGGGAGTGGAGAGAGGGAGGGGAGAGAGAGAGGGGGGAGAGGGAGGGGAGAGAGAGAGAGAGAGAGAGAGGGAGGGGGGAGAGAGGGAGGGGGGAGGGGGAGAGGGAGAGAGGGAGGGGGCAGAGAGGGAGAGGGGGAGGGGGCAGGGGGGAGAGAGGGAGGGGAGAGGAGAGGGAGAGAGGGAGGGAGGAGAGAGAGAGCGAGGGAGGGAGGGAGGGAGAGCAAGAGGGAGAGGGGGAGAGAGGGAGGAAGGGAGAGGAGAGGGAGAGGGGGCGGGAGGGAGTGGAGAGGGGGGAGGGGGGAGAGGGGGATGAAGGGGAGAGGTTGAAAATCCAATACAAGGGTAAAAATCAGTAAAAAGTAACTTTCAGAAGACACAAGCAAGTTTAAAAAGCTTTTAAACATCTTAAAAATGAGAACAATAAAGAAAATATGAGATTTAAACACATAAAATATGAAAGATGTGTAAAATATGTATGATGTGTGAAATATGTGAGTGGAGCTCTCCTCTCTTCTCCTCCATCAGATGGCTGTCAGCTCACACTGGACCCCAACACAGCGCACAGAAAGCTCCGTCTGTCTGAGGGGAACAGAGAGGTGACCTGTGTGAGAGAGATCCGGTTATATCCTGATCATCCAGAGAGATTTGAGCTCTGGCCCCAAGTGTTGTGCAGAGAGGGTGTGTCTGGACGCTGTTACTGGGAGGCTGAGTGGAGTGGGCAGGATGGGGTTTATATAGCAGTGTCATATAAAGAGATCAGCAGGAAAGGGGAGGGTAATGACTGTATAATGGGACGTAATAACAAGTCCTGGAGTTTGTTCTGCTCTCCCTCCAGTTACTCTTTCATTCACAATAATGTTGACACTAAAATCCCTGGTCCCTCCTCCTCCAGAATAGGAGTGTACCTGGATCACAGGGCAGGAACTCTGTCCTTCTACAGCGTCTCTGACACAATGACCCTCCTGCACAGAGTCCAGACCACATTCACTCAGCCCCTCTATCCTGGGTTTGGGTTTGGGTTTTATTATAGATCCTCTGTAAAACTGTGATCTGGGATGAGGCAGAGAGGGGAGGGAAGATCAAAGAGAGGGAAACATCCTGAAAATACTGAGAGAGAGAGAGAGAGAGAGAGCGAGAGAGAGAGAGAGAGAGAGAGTAAAATAGGTGAACAGAAAATTCTTTTTTTTATTTTTTATAAGTGCCTTCAGGGCACATCTCAATAGTCCAGAACAAAAAATTTGTCTTTTTTCAAAAAGAGGAATAAAATTAAGCGGCCAAAAAATTAGGAACACCGGAAAGAAAAGAAAAAATGTAAATAACAGAAATGTGGAATAAAAAATAACAGAAATGTGGAATAAAAAATAGGCAGAAATGTGGAATAAAAAATAACAGAAATGTGGAATAAAAAATAGCAGAAATGTGGAATAAAAAATAACAGAAATGTGGAATAAAAAATAGCAGAAATGTGGAATAAAAAATAGCAGAAATGTGGAATAAAAAATAACAGAAATGTGGAATAAAAAATAGCAGAAATGTGGAATAAAAAATAACAGAAATGTGGAATAAAGAATAACAGAAATATGGAATAAAAAATAACAGAAATGTGGAATTCACGTGACCGCGTTGGTCCGCCGTTATCAGTGCCTGGGCCGTCCAATCCGCTCCTTTCCCTCAGAAGTCCCCCTTCTCCGCCTTGTCCCCGATCGGGCCTCCACACCATGGTAACCAGGTCTTATGGGTTCTGTTCTGTACATCGTGTGGGAAATGTTGGGCTGATGCCAATAAAGCCATTTGAATTTGAATTTGAATTTGAATTTGAGAGAGGGAGAGATGGGGAGAGGGAGAAAGAGGGAGGGGGGATAGAGAGGAGGGATAGAGAGAGAAAGATATATACATGCTTATATGGGGAAGGGTTGTTGTTGTTTACTATGTGTGTGTTATGCTGGGGGGGTTGTTGTTGTTTTGACTGTAATGTTGTTATTGTCAATGCTTTAATACACAATTCACTTCTCAGGCAAATAAAGCACATTTGAATCTGAGAAAGAGGGAGGGGAGGGGAAATTAATTAATCCTGAATTAAATTTTCATACAATGAAAAACTACATCCTGAATTATTTATTTAGGGAGGGAGAGAGGGGGGGAGTGGGAGGGGAGAGGGGGGGGAGTGGGAGGGGAGAGGGGGGGGAGTGGGAGGGGGAGAGGGAGGGGAGTGGGAGGGGGAGAGGGAGGGGAGAGGGGGAGAGGGGGGGGGAGGAGAGAGGGAGGGAGGTAGGGGAGGGAGAGGGGGGAGGGAGAGGGCGAGGGAGAGAGGGAGGAGAGAGGGAGGGAGGCAGAGAGAGGGGAGGGGGGGAGAGAGAGGGAGGGAGGGAAGAGAGTGGGGGAGGGGAGAGGGGGAGGGAGAGAGACAGTGGGAGGGAAAGTGGGAGGGAAAGAGTGAGGGGGAGGGGAGAGTGGGAGGGAGAGAGACAGTGGGAGGGAAAGTGGGAGGGAAAGAGTGAGGGGGAGGGGAGAGTGGGAGGGAGAGAGAGACAGTGGGAGGGAAAGGGAGGGGGAGAGGGAGGGAGGCAGAGGGAGGGGGAGGGGAGGGGGAGGGGGGGAGAGGGAGGGAGATGGGGAGAGGGGGAGGGAGAGAGACAGTGGGAGGGAAAGAGGAGGGGAGAGGGGGAGGAGAGAGAGACAGTGGGAGGGAAAAAGGGAGAGAGAGAGGGAGGGAGGCAGGGAGGGAGAGAAAGCGGAAGGGAGAGAAGGAGGGGAGAGGAGGAGGGAGGGAGAGGGAGGAGAGGGGGAGGGGGAAAGGAGGAGGGGGAAAGAGAGAGGGAGGAAGAGGGAGAAAGGGAGGCGAGAGAGAGGGAGGGGGA